>NC_141547.1:29350000-29650000 GCF_021556685.1 Rattus norvegicus
GCTAAAATTTAAACCCACTAAAATGAAGTTAAATTTGGGATAAACTTCTCAACAGAACATTGAAAATTTTACTGGTGATATCAAATATGAATTTTTCTGAATATCTGTAATTAAAATTAAAATTAGGGTACTAGAGAGATGAAGTAGCCCTTAAGAGTTTTAGCTGCTCTTTCAGAATTTCTAGGTTCTAGGACCCACATGACAGCTTAGGCATTCACTTTGTGCAAAGACATATATGCAGGAAAAACACCCTTACATAATAAAAATAAATAAAATTAAAAGAGATTATAGAACCTTTCTATTTCATCTAATTTTCTGTCAGGAAAATGAAGTTTACAGAAAGAATTTTACATTTACAAATAGGATATTAGAACTCTCTAAATGATCAACGGGAGTCCTATTCTCAGTTCAGTGGTTTGCTGCTGGCAATCGCCGCTGTATTTGCTGTATTCTGGCTGTGTCTCTCAGGAGCGATCTACATCCGGCTCCTGTCAGTCTGCACTTCTTTGCTTCATCCATCTTGTCTAATTGGGTGGCTGTATATGTATGGGCCACATGTGGGGCAGGCTCTGAATGGGTGTTCCTTCAGTCTCTGTTTTAATCTTTGCCTCTCCCTTCCCTGCCAAGGGTATTCTTTTTCCTCATTTAAAGAAGGAGTGAAGCATTCACATTTTGATCATCCGTCTTGAGTTTCGTTTGTTCTAGGGATCTAGGGTAATTCAAGCATTTGGGCTAATAGCCACTTATCAATGAGTGCATACCATGTATGTCTTTCTGTGATTGGGTTAGCTCACTCAGGATGATATTTTCCAGTTCCAACCATTTGCTTACAAATTTCATAAAGCCGTTGTTTTTGATAGCTGAGTAATATTCCATTGTGTAGATGTACCACATTTTCTGTATCCATTCCTCTGTTGAAGGGCATCTGGGTTCTTTCCAGCTTCTGGCTATTATAAATAAGGCTGCGATGAACATAGTGGAGCACGTGTCTTTTTTATATGTTGGGGCATCTTTTGGGTATATGCCCAAGAGAGGTATAGCTGGATCCTCAGGTAGTTCAATGTCCAATTTTCTGAGGAACCTCCAGACTGATTTCCAGAATGGTTGTACCAGTCTGCAATCCTACCAACAATGGAGGAGTGTTCCTCTTTCTCCACATCCTCGCCAGCATCTGCTGTCACCTGAGTTTTTGATCTTAGCCATTCTCACTGGTGTGAGGTGAAATCTCAGGGTTGTTTTGATTTGCATTTCCCTTATGACTAAAGATGTTGAACATTTCTTTAGGTGTTTCTCAGCCATTCAGCATTCCTCAGCTGTGAATTCTTTGTTTACTCTGAACCCCATTTTTTAACAGGGTTATTTGTCTCCCTGCTGTCTAACTTCTTGAGTTCTTTGTATATTTTGGATATAAGGCCTCTATCTGTTGTAGGATTGGTAAAGATCTTTTCCCAATCTGTTGGTTGCCGTTTTGTCCTAACCACAGTGTCCTTTGCCTTACAGAAGCTTTGCAGTTTTATGAGATCCCATTTGTCGACTCTTGATCTTAGAGCATAAGCCATTGGTGTTTTGTTCAGGAAATTTTTTCCAGTGCCCATGTGGTCCAGATGCTTCCCTAGTTTTTCTTCTATTAGTTTGAGTGTATCTGGTATGATGTGGAGGTTCTTGATCCACTTGGACTTAAGTTTTGTACAGGGTGATAAGCATGGATCAATCTGCATTCTTCTACATGTTGACCTCCAGTTCAACCAGCACCATTTGCTGAAAATGCTATCTTTTTTCCTTTGGATGGTTTTGGCTCCTTTGTCAAAAATCAAGTGCCCATAGGTGTGTGGGTTCATTTCTGGTCTTTAATTCTGTTCCATTGGTCTATCTGTCTGTCTCTGTACCAATACCATGCAGTTTTTATCACTATTGCTCTGTAATACTGCTTGAGTTCAGGGATAGTGATTCCCCCTGAAGTCCTTTTATTGTTGAGGATAGCTTTAGCTATCCTGGGTTTTCTGTTATTCCAGATGAATTTGCAAATTGTTCTGTCTAACTCTTTGAAGAATTGGATTGGTATTTTGATGGTGATTGCATTGAATCTATAGATTGCTTTTGGTAAAATGGCAAGTTTTACTATATTAATCCTGCCAATCCATGAGCATGGGAGATCTTTCCATCTTCTGAGGTCTTCTTCAATTTCCTTCTTCAGTGTCTTGTAGTTCTTATTGTACAGATCTTTTACTTGCTTGGTTAAAGTCACACCGAGGTACTTTATATTATTTGGGTGTATTATGAAGGGGGTCGTTTCCCTAATTTCTTTATCGGCTTGCTTCTCTTTTGTGTAGAGGAAGGCTACTGATTTATTTGAGTTAATTTTATACCCAGCCATTTTGCTGAAGTTGTTTATCAGCTTTAGTAGTTCTCTGGTGGAACTTTTGGGATCACTTAAATACACTATCATATCATCTGCAAACAGTGATATTTAGACTTCTTCTTTTCCGATCTGTATCCCCTTGACCTCCTTTTGTTGTCTGATTGCTCTGGCTAGAATTTCAAGAACTATATTGAGTAAGTAGAGAGAGAGTGGGCAGCCTTGTCTAGTCCCTGATTTTAGTGGGATTGCTTCAAGTTTCTCTCCATTTAGTTTAATGTTATCAACTGGTTTGATGTATATGACTTTTACTATGATTAGGTATGGGCCTTGAATTCCTATTCTTTCCAGGACTTTTATCATGAAGGGGTGTTGAATTTTTTCAAATGCTTTCTCAGCATCTAATGAAATGATCATGTGGTTTTGTTCTTTCAGTTTGTTTCTATAATGGATCACATTGATGGTTTTCCGTATATTAAACCATCCCTGCATGCCTGGAATGAAGCCTACTTGATCATGGTGGATGATCGTTTTGATGTGCTCTTGGATTCGGTTTGCCAGAATTTTATTGAGTATCTTTGCGTCGATATTCATAAGGGAAATTGGTCTGAAGTTCTCTTTCTTTGTTGGGTCTTTGTGTGGTTTAGGTATAAGAGTAATTTTGGCTTCATAAAGGAATTCGGGAGTGATCCATCTGTTTCAATTTTGTGGAATAGTGTGGATAATATTGGTACGAGGTCTTCTATGAAGGTCTGATAGAATTCTGCACTAAACCCGTCTGGACCTGGGCTCTTTTTGGTTGGGAGACCTTTAATGACTGCTTCTATTTCCTTAGGAGTTATGGGGATGTTTAACTGGCTTATCTGTTCCTGATTTAACTCCGGTACCTGGTATCTGTCTAGGAAATTGTCCATTTCCTGAAGATTTTCAAGTTTTGTTGAATATAGGCTTTTATAGTAAGATCTGATGATTTTTTGAATTTCCTCTGGATCTGTAGTTATGTCTCCCTTTTCATTTCTGATTTTGTTAATTCGGACACACTCTCTGTGTCCTCTCCTTAGTCTGGCTAAGGGTTTATCTATCTTGTTGATTTTCTCAAAGAACCAACTTTTGGTTCTGTTGATTCTTTCTATGGTCCTTTTTGTTTCTACTTGGTTGATTTCAGCTCTGAGTTTGATTATTTCCTGCCTTCTACTCCTCCTGAGTGTATTTGCTTCTTTTTGTTCTAGAGCTTTTAGGTGTGCTGTCAAGCTGCTGACATATGCTCTTTCCTGTTTCTTTCTGTAGGTACTCAGCGCTATGAGTTTTCCTCTTAGCACAGCTTTCATTATGTCCCATAAGTTTGGGTATGTTGTACTTTCATTTTCATTAAATTCTAAAAAGTCTTTAATGTCTTTCTTTATTTCTTCCTTGGCCAGGTTATCATTGAGTACAGCATTGTTCAATTTCCACATGTATGTGGGCATTCTTCCCTTATTATTATTGAAGACCAGTTTAGGCCTTGGTGGTCTGATAGCACGCATGGGATTATTTCTAACTTTCTGTACCTGTTGAGGCCCGTTTTTTGACCAATTATATGATCAATTTTGGAGAAAGTACCATGAGGAGCTGAGAAGAAGGTATATCCTTTAGCTCTAGGATAGAATGTTCTATAAATATCTGTTAAGTCCATTTGGCTCATGACTTCTCTTAGTCTGTCTACGTCTCTGTTTAATTTCTTTTTCCATGATCTGTCCATTGATGAGAATGGGGTGTTGAAATCTCCTACCATTATTGTGTGAGGTGCAATGTGTGTTTTGAGCTTTAGTAAGGTTTCTTTTACGTATGTAGGTTCCCTTGTATTTGGGGCATAGATATTTAGGATTGAGAGTTCATCTTGGTGGATTTTGCCTTTGATGAATATGAAGTGTCCTTCCTTATCTTTTTTGATGACTTTTAGTTAAAAATTGATTTTATTTGATATTAGAATGGCTACTCCAGCTTGCTTTTTCCGACCATTTTCTTGGAAAGTTGTTTTCCAGCCTTTCACTCTGAGATAGTGTCAGTCTTTGTCTCTGAGGTGTGTTTCCTGTAGGCAGCAGAATGCAGGGTCCTCATTGCGTACCCAGTTTGTTAATCTATGTCTTTTTATTGGGGAGTTGAGGCCATTGATGTTGAGAGATATTAAGGAATAGGATTATTGCTTCCCGTTATATTCATATTTGGATGTGAGGTTATGTTTGTGTGCTTTCACTCTCTTTGTTTTGTTGCCAAGACGATTAGTTTCTTGCTTCTTCTATGGTATAGCTTGCCTCCTTATGTTGGGCTTTACAGTTATTATCCTTTGCAGTGCTGGATTTGTAGAAAGATATTGTGTAAATTTGGTTTTGTCATGGAATATCTTGGTTTCTCCATCTATGTTAATTGAGAGTTTTGCAGGATACAGTAACCTGGGCTGGCATTTGTGTTCTCTTAGGGTCTGTATGACATCTGTCCAGGATCTTCTGGCTTTCATAGTTTCTGGCGAAAAATCTGGTGTGATTCTGATAGGTCTGCCTGTTACTTGACCTTTTTCCCTTACTGCTTTTAATATTCTTTCTTTATTTTGTGTGTTTGGTGTTTTGACTATTATGTGACAGGAGGTGTTCCTTTTCTGGTCCAATCTATTTGGAGTTCTGTAGGCTTCTTGTATGCCTATGGGTATCTCTTTTTTTAGGTTAGGGAAGTTTTCTTCTACGATTTTGTTGAAGATATTTACTGGTCCTTTGAGCTGGGAGTCTTCACTCTCTTCTATACCTATTATCCTTAGGTTTGATCTTCTCATTGAGTCCTGGATTTCCTGTATGTTTTGGACCAGTAGCTTTTTCCGCTTTACATTATCTTTGACAGTTGAGTCAATGATTTCTATGGAATAATCTGCTCCTGAGATTCTCTCTTCCATCTCTTGTATTCTGTTAGTGAAGCTCGTATCTACAGCTCCTTGTCTCTTCTTTTGGTTTTCTATATCCAGGGTTGTTTCCATGTGTTCTTTCTTGATTGCTTCTATTTCCATTTTTAATTCCTTCAACTGTTTAATTGTGTTTTCCTGGAATTCTTTCAGGGATTTTTGTGATTCCTCTCAGTAGACTTCTACTTGTTTATTTATGTTTTCCTGTGTTTCTCTAAGGGAGTTCTTCATGTCTTTCTTGAAGTCCTCCAGCATCATGATCAAATATGATTTCGAAACTAGATCTTGCTTTTCTGGTGTGTTTGTATATTCCGTGTTTGCTTTGGTGGGAGAATTGGGCTCAGATGATGCCATGTAGTCTTGGTTTCTGTTGCTTGGGTTCCTGTGCTTGCCTCTCGCCATCAGATTATCTCTAGTGTTACTTTGTTCTGCTATTTCTGACAGTGGCTAGACTGTCCTATAAGCCTGTGTGTCAGGAGTGCTGTAGACCTGTTTTCCTGTTTTCTTTCAGTCAGTTATGGGGACAGAGTGTTCTGCTTTCAGGCATGTAGTTTTTCCTCTCTACAGGTCTTCACCTGTTCCTGTGGGCCTGTGTCTTGAGTTCACCAGGCGGATCACTTGAAGCAGAAAAGTTGGTCTTACCTGTGGTTCCGAGGCTCAAGTTTGCTTGTGGGGTGTTGCTTATGAGCTCTCTGCGGCAGCAGCAACCAGGAAGACCTGTGCTGCCCTTTCCAGGAGCTTCCATGCACCAGGGTTCCAGATTGGGTTTGGTGTTTTCCTCTGGCGTCAGAGATGTGTGCAGAGTGCAGTCTCTTCTGGTTTCCCAGGCGTGTCTGCCTCTCTGAAGGTTTAGCTCTCCCTCCCACGGGATTTGGGTGCAGAGAACTGTTTATCTGGTCAGTCCCTTCAGGTTCTGGAGGTGTCTCAGACGCAGCAGTCCTGCTGCTCCTGGGCCCTCCTCTACGGGAACCCAGAGGCCGTATACAGTTTTTTTTCTTGGGCCAGGGTTGTGGGCAGGGGTGGGCAGTGTTGGTGGTCTCTTCTGCTCTGCAGCCTCAGGAGTGCCCACCTGACCAGGCGGTGAAGTCTCTCTCCCACGGGGTTTGGGAGCAGAGGGCTGCTGCTGGCCGGGATCCGCGGATTTCGAAAATGACTTTTTAAATTCAACAATATAATAATCCTATGGGTATACCATACTTTTAGTTTTTTAATTCACTGTTGGAACTTAAGATTATTCAATCACTTTACTATTTTAATAAAACTGAAATATGCAAGGATTTACAAGTATCTCTATTTGTGTGCCTATAATTTATCACTTATGGATAGACTTAGAAGTAGTATCATACATTCGACTTTCATTTTATGATTTAGACAATTGTTTATACTGTATTTTAAAGTGGCTAGACAACTTTCCATTGCCATTAACGTGCCAAAAGGACTCCCTCTTCCTTGCCACCATTTTTGTTTGTTTATTTGTTTCATTTCTAATAGTCACTATTGTGAATAGAATTAGAGGAAATCTTAAAGTAGTTTTGATTTTAATTCAGTTCTTGGGTAATGACATTGAAAATTGTTTAATATGTGAATTGGCCAGTTGTGTTTCCTTTGAGACCTGTCTGTAATTTGTTTTCATTTTATTGATTGGATTGCAGTTCTTTTGATGATTGCTTTTATCAGTTACTTATATATTTTGTATTCCTAGTCAACGTACAGATTATTTTTCCATTCCATAGTCTCTCTCTTCATTGTGGTAATTGATTGCTTTGCTGTGCACAAATCTTTATATGAGTCCATCAAAGTTCTCAGTTCCTTCTATTACTTCCAAGTTGTTAAGTGTCCTATTCAGAAAATCATTTTCTATATCGATACCTTCGAATATTTTCCCCATGCTTTCTCTTGGAGTTTAAAAGTTTTGGATTACCAATGAAAGTTTTTTGTTCCATTTTCTATAGATTTTTGTAGAGGTTCTGGGAGGGAGAGGATGAAGCAGGGGTGGCAATTCAGATATGGGAGGAGATGAGGGAGAAGTACAGAGGGTCAGGAATTTGAAAGTAGGTATATAATAGTGAGATAGGAGGTTCTGGGAGTAGGCACTAGAAAGTCCCAGATGCCAAGGACAGAAGAGGTTCCCAGGACCCAACAGGAAGGACTTTAGCTGAAATATCCAACAAAGTGGAGATAGAACAGAACCTGTGGAGACCACATCCAGTGAAAAGGCACAGTCACCAGTTGAGGGATGGGGCCACCCACCTACCTCTAAAATATTAATCCAGAATTTCTCCTGTCAAAATGAAATGCAGGAACAAAGAGTGGAGCAGAACCTGAAGGAAAGGCCATCCAGAGATTGCCCTGCAGATGCACCCGGCTTGCTGACACCAAACCAGACACTATTGCTGATGCCAAGAAGATCTTACTGACAGGAGCCCGGTATAGCTCTCCCCTAACTGGCTCTGTGAGAGCCTGACCAATACAGATGCGATGTACACAACAAAACATTGAACTGAGCGTGGGACTCCAAAGGGAAGTTAGGGCAGAGGACTGTAGGAGCTTAAGGGTTTATAACCTCATGGAAAGAACAACATCAACCAACCAGACAACTCAAAACTCCTAGGGACTAAACCATCAACCAAAGAGTACACGGGGGTACCCAGGGCTCCAGCTGGATATGGAGCAGATGATTTCCTTATCTGGCATCACTGAGAGGCAAGCCCCCTTTATCCTGTGGTGGCTTGATGAACTAGGATAGGGGAATGCTACGGTGCTGAGGCAGAAAGGGTGGGGGGATGGAAAACCACCCTCATAGAGGTGGAGGAGGGGGGACAGGAGAGGATGCTTGTAGAGGGAAAACTGGGAGGGGGTAACATTTGAAATGTAAATAAAATAACCAATAAAAAATGAAAAAAATGGGGGGGGAGGGACCTAGCACAATTTTCTATGTGTCAATATTCAGCATTCTCAAACACTTGTTGAAGACTAAACTTCCTTCTGCAATGTGTTTGCTATCTTTCTCGAAATCCAATGTCTGTGGATATAGGAGTTAATCTATTATGTTGACTGAATGTTTGTTTTTACAACAGTACTATGACATGTCTAATAGAATACCTATTTTATTATGAAAGGGTTATAATGCCTCTAGCATTTTTCTTTATTCCAGAAAGGCTCATATCATGCAATTCTGGATGTCCTAGTATTTGCGATTTAGGACATGCTGTCTTTAAACTCACAGAGACTCACCTACCTCTGACTCCTGAATGCTGGGACTAACAACATGACTCACCATGACTTAGTTTATATTGTTCATTTTGTTCAGAATTTATGACTCTATAGCCTTTTGTACTGTATGATCAATATGATTTAGCTGCTACACATAATGAAATCTGTGAGCTTTGAAACATTTTGTGCATTCACCTTTAAATTTTGAGGAAAGTTGAGAAACTTTTTATGGGTTAGAAAGTAAAAGGACACAACACAATTTACTCTTAGCATGGATTCCTAAAATAGTTGCAAAAATGTTGTTGAACTATCAGGACATAGTCCAAAAATTAAGTCATGAGGATTATGAATGCTTGGGAGAATACTTCAAGAAAACAAAACAAGAGTCTGGGGCCTCAGTTTCTTCAAAATATAGAATTGGTATTGGAATGTGTTTTTGTATTCCTCCCAAGTGTGAGAATAGGAATGAGGGTTTTTTTGTTTGTTTGTTTGTTTTGTTTTGTTTTTTTGTTTTTTTGCAATTGTTGGTGATATGCCTCTATGGGAAACTGTGTTTTGTCCCACATGTTGCTTTTCTTTATCATTATAAACTTTACTCAGTGAAGTAAGAGTCACCCACTAGTGGCTCTTCTTAACCTCAGAATATAAATTGTCTGATACTAAGAATAAAGGAAGATATTAGATAAGACTCAGTCTGTCTTATTTTTAGGGTCTGCTCTCCCATGTTCAGACTGCCAGTTAGAGCAGTAAACAGATAACTAATACAATTACCCTCAAATATCATTGACAAGCTTTCCTTCTCAGTTCATATACTCTGAGATATTTGCTATTTTAAATTACTTACCCCAAAACAGAATGGGAACACATTACAAATTGCTAATCTTGTTAGACACTAGACTCAAATAAGCCCACAGGAAAAGATAAACTCAGATAAAATCAGGATGGAAAGAGGGAAGGAATAGAGAGCAAAAAGACATTTCAATTCAATTGACAATGGGTATCTTTAGATTAGTAAGCATTCTAGGTCATGAGCGTTTTTGACATTTCCAAGATTTAAAGCATCATAATATTTTAACACTTGGTACATCCCTTTACTCTTTCTAAATCTGTAGGGAGTCAAGGATGTTTAAAACACTTGAATTTTGTAGCACCACAAACGAAAATTTGACTGGTCATTAAGAAACACAGATGGTTCCAAATTCAATAAGGACTTCATAGGAAGCATATTTGGGACAATTCCAGCAAACTCTTAACATCAAGCCAATGCATGAGAATCTAATCCTATTTAAATGAAAATCATTGCAAAGCACGGAATATGTCTACAATACTTCATTTAATTTTTTTGTTCTGTCACTTAAAAAACATTATGTATCTACGGATAAAATGAGAGTTATCTCTTTGATAGATGAAAAATAAACATTCAAGTTATGATTAGTCACAAACTCAAATAGACAAGCCCCTTTTCTTTTTAAAGGATTTACTATCTAATTCTTCTATCCTAAGCAGTTTTATATTTTTCCAGTTTTACAAATCAAAAGCTGTTTCTTCACTTATCTAATCTGTTCATTGAATAATTAGGTAATTTGTTTCTATTAATTAGAGATATTATATGGTCGTAGATAAAGATGGTAATGTTTCTCATTTATTGGGCACATGCTATTATTCAAGGACATAGTCAGATACATGTTCATAGGGGCAGGAAGTTCTTCCTGGAAAATTCCACTGCTATAAATTTGAAGCACACTGCTTTTATTGATTGAACTTAGTTTCTGTCCACAGTGTTCATAAACAAGGAGGTACTACACTGCAGATTTAAGTTTGTTTAAAGATCAATTTAAAGATTGTAGCAGGAATTACATCATTTCATTGTACTAAGTGTAATTGGATCATAATTTCCTCAAGCAAAAACAATTTCAGCTGTTGGCTAGAATTCTTTAATTGCCCTGATATTTTGATAGGGCAATCTACTATTTCCTGGGTCCCAAACATTGAGCAATGGATGACAAAAGAGCATTACTAACTTGAATTTTTTTTGGTTGTTTGTTTTATTAATCAATTTATTTGTTTACATTTGAAATCTTATCTCCCTTCGGGGTCTCTGGTCCAGGAACCCTTCATCACATTCCCCTCCACTTTGCCTCTCTAACACACATGTACTTACCTACCTACTTTTGCCTCAATCCTCTAGCATCCTCCTTCTCTGAGGCATCAAGCCTCCCCAGGACCAACATCCTCCCTTCTTACTGATTCCAGATGAGTCAATGTTCTGTCACGTATGTAGCAGGAGCCATGGACCAGCCCCTGTATTTTCTTTGGATGGTGTTTCAGTCTCTGGGAGATCTGAGGTGTCCTGTTAATTGCTATTGATGTTCTTCCTATGGTGTTGCAATCCCTTTCAGCCCCTTCAGCCCTTCCCATAATTCTTCTATTGGAGTTCCCCAGATCGGCTCAATGGTTTGCTGTGAGTATCTGCTCTAGTAAGGTGCTGTCAGAGCCTCTCAGAGGACAGCTATACCAGGCTCCTCTCTGTAAGCACATCTTGGTATCAACAATACTGTTGGAGTTTGGTGTCTGCTGATGGAATTGGATCACTTGGTGGGGCAGGCTCTGGATGAAACTCCATTTCTGTCTCTACATTTCCTTTAGACAAGGACAATTCTGGGTTAAATTTTTAGATGTATGGGGCCACAGGTGGCCATGTCTATCTACTGGAGGTAGTCTCTCCAGGTACTATCTCGTCTCTGTTGGGTATTTTGACTAATGTCATTCCCATTAGGTTCTAGGAGCCTCTAACATCCCTGTCATCTGGGACTTTCTAGTGGTTCTCCAAATCCCCTCCCTCACTGCTACTTATTTCTCTTCATTCTCCTGGCCTTCTTGACTTCTGTCCAGGCTCATCCCATACCTGGTCCTACCAATCTCCCTCTTTTTCCGTCCCTCTTCCCTCTCCCAATCAGATCCCTCCCTCCCTTGGCCTCCCATGATTATTTTGTTTCCCCTTCTAAGTGGGTTTGAAGCATCCACACTTGGTCTTCCTTATCATTAAGCTTCATATAGTCTTGGAGTTGTATCATGGGTATTCTGAGCTTTGGGACTAACATCCACTTACTAGTGAGTACGTACCATGTATGTCCATTGGAGTCTGGGTGACCTCAGTCAGGATGATATTTTCTAGTTCCACCCATTTGCCTGCAAAGTTTGTGACATCATCATTTTTAATATCTAAATAGTATTCAATTGTATCAATGTACTACATTTTCTGCATCAATTCTTTTGTTAAGGGGCATCTGGGTTGTTTCCAGCTTCTGGTTAATATAAATAAGGCTGGTATGAACATAGTGGAGTATATGTCCTTGTTAGGTGTTGGAGCATCTTTTGGGTATATGCCCAGGAGTGGTATAGCTAGATCCTCCAATTTTCTGAGAAAACTCCACATTGATTTCCAGAGTGGTTGTACCAGTTTGCAATCCCTCCAGCAATGGAGGAGTGTTCCTCTTTTTCTACATCCTCGCCAGCATCTGCTCTCACTTGGGGTTTTGATCTTAGCCATTCTGACTGGTGTGAGGTGGAATCTCAATGTTGTTTTGATTTGCATTTGCTCAATGACCAGAATGTTGAACATTTCTTTAGGTACCTCATGGCCATTCAATATTCCTCAGTTGAGAATTCTTTGTTTAGTTCTGTAGCCCATTTTTAATAGGGTTATTTCATTCTCTGGAGTCTAACTACTTGAGTTCTTTGTATATTTGGATATTATCCCTCTATCTGATGTAGGATTTGTAAACATCCTTTTCCAATCTGTTGGTTACCTTTTTGTCCTATTGACAGTGTCCTTTGCCTTACAGAAGCTTGGTAATTTTATGAGGTCTCATTTATCTATTGATGATCTTAGAGCATACGTCATTGGTGTCCTGTTCAGGAAAATTTCCTCTGTGCCCATGTGTTTGAGGCTCTTCCCTACTTTCTATTAGTTTCAATGTACCTGGTTTTATGTGGAGGTCCGTGATCCACTTGGACTTGAGCTTTGTACAAGGCAATAAGAATGGATCAATTTGCATTCTTCTACATACTGACTGCCAGTCACATATATATGGAATTATTATATCTATATATTTGAGTGCCCTATGTATATAAGCTTATGACCCTTTCTTTACATATATGTGATTTAAATATATGCATGGAGCATGTAGAAATTATATAATTCATAACAAATACTTATAATTACACTGAAAAAATAATGAAAGCATGAGAAAGATTTCCTGTTGATGTCTTTCTATTTTCTCTGAGTTATCAGGGAAATCTTTCATATGTGGTACAAAAATATCATAGAATTTTGTAGGAGATGTTTTAGACTCAGCAATACCTTGTGGACAATTTTAAAGCTTTTTTCGTTTTATCTTGAATGACACAGAAAGTCATGTAGTGTTCTGCAAATGAAAAGAGTATACCTTGCCTTATATGTTAATTCCCACCCAATATGCTATGTATAGGAAGATGATAGAGAAAAATATACAAAAACAAAAGGAAGAGTTCGAAGTCATTATGATAAATAGTCAAGCCAAAGAACATTATTGTCTTTGGAAAAATAAGAGACTTATAGAGCTTCTACATTAAAAAAATAAGGTCTAGAATTTTATATGTGGGTTATTCCTATAGAATTTTATGTTGTTATGTTTATTTCTCACCAGTAGCTTAACATATTCTAGTATTTGTGTTACTTTAAAATGTAATTTTGAAGTATATTATCAACATGAACTATTTTATATATTAAAGCTTATTAGGCATATATGACACTAAAATAGTGGTACATAAAGGTTAACTTACTGTAAAAATGTTAATTACTTGAAAATGATAGTAATAGCATAAAATAAAGATTTTATTCAGTTTTACCATCTAGGTACTAAAACTATGAAAATTCTTATTCATGAATATGCACATTAGAAGGATTATCATTAGTACATTGTGATCTGATTTAGCAAACACAAAAATTTTCATGTATACTAGTATATGTTTAATATTTCTTTCTATTTTAAAATAAAAATTTTATGTCTTATAAAACATTTTTGCATTTTATAATAATTATTTTAACCACCAAATAATTGTTAAGGCCAACTCTTAGAGAGTAGTACTTAATTTTGTCAGAAAGAAAACTGGCAAAATAAATTTCTCCCTGCTTACAGCATGTAGTCTGTGGTAGAAAGTACCTGGTAAGAAAAATATGTAATAAGCAACATAAAATGTAATGAATCATAATAGTATGTTCAAAACTGATGAGTGTAAAAGGAAAATAAGGCTCCTAATGTGCTTTTGTAAAAAGAGGTCCTGAACTGAATGGGCTGAATCAAAGGACAATTTTCTATTGTACTTCAACAAAATAAGGTCTCACATCTTAAAAATTTTTTTGAAGTAAAATTGTCTTGTTTAGATTTTTTATCATTTGTTCATTTACATTTCAAATTATATTCCCTTTCCTGGTTACCCCTCCACATCACCCACATCCCATCTCCCTCTCCCCTCTCCTATTTTTATGAGGATGCTCCTCTACCCACTCAACCATTCACTCCCACCTCACATCTCTAGGATCCCCCTACATCGGGGCATCAAGCCTTCACAGAACTTCCCCTCCAACTGATGTCAGATAAGGCCATCCTCTGCTATCTGGAGCCATGGCTCCCTCCATGTATACTCTTCGGTCCAGTTATTTGATTTTATTCTTCCAATGGGGTTGCAATCCCCTTCAGCTTCTTCAGTCCTTTCTCTAGTTCTTCCATTTGGATCCCTAGGCACAGTCAGATGGTTAACTGTAAGTTTCTAAATATACAGATAGGTCAGGTGCTGGTAGACCCTCTTAGGGAACAGCCATATCAGGCTCCTGTCAGCAAGCACTTCTTGGTATCAGCAATGGTGTGGGGATTTGATGACTGCAGATGGGATGGATACCTAGGTGGGGCAGTCTCTGGATGACCTTTCCTTTAGTCTCTGTTCCATGTTTTTGTCCCTGTCTTTCTATTGGATAGAAACATTTCTGGGTTAAAAAAATTATGATTGGCCCCATCCCTTAACTGGGGGCCATGCCTATCTACTGAATGTGGTCTCTATAGGTTGTGTCTTCCCTTTGTTGGATATTTCCATTAAAGTCATCCCCATTGGGTCCTGGGAGGCTCTTTCTTCCCTAGAGTCTGGAATTTCTATTTGCTACCCCTAGGTCCCCATCCCTCACTGCTACAAGTTCTATTCAATTTCCTGACCTTCTGTATTTTTCTCTTGTCCCTTCTAATACCTGATCCTGTCCCCATTTTTCCTTCCCCCTCCCCTCTCCCTTCCAGAACCCTTCTTTCCTCTACCTCTTACAATTATTTTCTTCCCAGTCCTATGTAGGATTGAAGCATCTACACATTAGTCTTCCTTCTTCTTAAGTTCCATATGCTTTGTGTGGTTGTGTCATAGATATTCTGAACTTTTGTCTAATATCCACATATGAGTGATTACATAGTGATTACATACCCTGTGTGTTCTATAGGGTCTGGGTTCCCTCACTCAGGATGATACTTTCTAGTTCCATTCATTTGTCTGTGAATTCCATGAAGTCATTGTTTTAAATAGATGAGTAGTACTCCATTGGGTACTGCAGATTGATTTCAGAAGTGGTTTTACCAGCTTGCAATCCCACAAGCAATGGAGGAGTGTTCCTCTTTCTCCAAATCCTGAGATAATAATATATGTACATCATTTTTCTTCCATTTCCTCCTTTTAAACTGTCCTATACACCCTCGTGTATTTCTTGCAAATTAATGTTCTCTTTTGCTATTGACTGCCATTTTCTGTATACATGTATATACATATATGTTCCTAAATATATCCTGCTAAGTCTGAACAATGTTAATTGTATGTATATCTCAGGGGCTGACTACTGATACTAGGTAACCAATTGCCTTTTCCCTGGATAAAATCATTCCTCTCATACTTCGGATTTCATAGTGTCTTTCAGTTTGTGTAGAGTGGTAGCTTACTAAACTTACTTCTGAATTGTATTGCTGTTGCCTTTCTTAGCTTATGATTATGGTATTGCACCACACACACACACAAAATAGGCTAACGGTCTGACTGCATATTTCTGAAAATATGTTTAAGAAGTAGCAATCAGATATATAAAATGTATGATCAATATCTTACTATCAGATATAGACACATTAAATATTAGCGTTATTTCACCCATATATGTTAGAATGCATAGAAAATGAACAATGACTATCAAAAACATGAAATAACAAGAGTAAAAAACAACACAGTACCACAATATAAAGTTATGTTAATATCAGCACATGTGTAATTCAAAATATTTGTTGAACTTATTTTGTCAAACAACTTACGATTTTTTCTAGATTATTTCATAGGATAATTATATCTTTAATTTCTTTAAAATTGTATATACATAGCAAGTTACTGTAAATAATATTTTCTAAAACTATTTTATACACTACTCAGCAAAGATCAAATTTTCCTTTCAATGACTTTTACAAACTATTAAAGCTCAACAGAATATAAAAAGGACAATTTTCATTTTGAGATTAAACACTAATTATTGACTTTAATTGCTTGATTCTTTTGATACATTTTAACCTTTAAAAAGCTAAAAATACATAAAAGTTCCATTTTTCATTTGGAACAAAGAGCTAATAGACCTTGCTTGTGTTAGATTACATTTTATTTTTCTATTTAGGGTGTTCTATATGCATTAATTAAGAATTTCAGTTCTAGGTATAATATAATTTGTAAAATGTGTATTCTCTTTAAATTTTTGCTTTGATTTAAAATAAATATTGAGTAGCTTACTAACTTATATTTGTATATATTCAAATCTCTATTTCCTTTTCAATTTTGAGCAGTAATTTCTATGAATATATTTCATAATTTAAATCCATAACATATATTTTGATGTAGAACTTATTGCTTCTTTTACTTTTGTGAATTATTTACTATTTTAATGTATTATGATTGAATTATTTTAAAATTATAAGCATTAAATTGGTGTAATATTTGAGAATCTGATCATTTAGTTTGGCCTTCAAGTTTATAATATAATCTACTTCTGAAATATTTTTCTCAGTTAATCGATGCTTTTGTATGCTGTGATTATTTCTACATTAAGTATTCCTTTCAATTATTTCACTAATTTACAAATTATGCAATATTAGAAAACTACATGTATATATAAAACCATCGGTAATGTAAATTTTACACTTTTTTAAAATCTTTTCTGAAATTTCAAATTATTTATTTTTAATCTTGCTATGTAATGACTCAACAGTCATTATTTATTTTCTATAACTTTTACTGAGTATGTGTCTATATTTAATGATGAGATGATGATAATACATTGGATGTATCTGATGGCCTTTTTAAAATATATTTTGAGAAATATCTGATTGGGCCTTTTGTCTATTTTTAAGCAGATTATTTGAATTGGTTAATAGAATACTTCATAAAAACTTACAAATCATGAAAATGCATTTACCAATAATGAACTACATGGATATTAAAGCGATCGGTAGTAAAGTCATCAGAATACACTTTATCCATACATAAATTTGAAAAAGAATAACTTCACTATGTCATAAACAAGACAGCAACATAAGCAAAAAAGGGGGCTTTCTTTTGTCTTAGAGTATAAAGTGGTATAGAATAAAGAGAGAAATCCTATCATTTGTGTCTACTTTGGTTACCTAAAATCAACTAAGCATAGAAACCCAAAGACTGTATGTTTCTCCCTTTGATGTAAAGTTTAGAGCAATTGAACATCAACAGCAGAAACCCTGATTTTACAAGAATTATGGATATGGGAAGGATGCAGACATACTTGCCAATGAGTTCATTTTAAATTTAGGAATAAATTTTAAGAATTTGTGGTAATGAATACATAGTACCTCTATCCAATCTTTCTGCATTTTCTATATATTGAAGACTTTATAGTCCTACACAAACATATTAATATATAACAAAATATATTTTCAAAATAGGTAACACAATGAACATCTGAGTTTTCACTAAAAAAATTTTGGAGGTAACTGTCATTAAGCTTAACATTCTAAGTAACAGAAATTTTAGGATTTCATAAGCTATCAATGTTTTAGAATTTCTGTTGTCTATCTTTTGTTAAATTCCTTCTTGTAAGATTCAGAAACTGGTGATTTCGTAACTTCTCTCATGATTATTGCTATTATAAGCAAATTATTTTCTATACTTATCTCATACTTGTCATTTTATTACATTTATTTTTTCAGTAGAAAAATGAATTCTTTTTAAAATTGGATATTTTATTTATGTAAATTTCAAATGTCATTCCATTTTATGATTTCTCCTCTGCAAATTCCCTATCCCATTGCCCCTTACCCTGCTTTTATGAGGATGTTCTCCTACCCACCCACCCATTTGTACCTCACTGCCCTAGCATTCCTCTACATGGGGTCATCAAGCCTTCACAAGACCAAAGGCCTCCACTCCCATTGATGCCAGATAAGGCCCATTTAGCTCCGTCACTCCTTCCTCTAACTCCTTCATTGGGGTCCCTGTGATCAGTCCCATGGTTGGATTCAAGCATCTGCATCTGTATTAGTCAGGATCTAGCAGAGCCTCTCAGGAGATACCTGTATGAGGCTCCTGTCAGCAAGCACATCTTGGCATCAGCAATAGTGTCTGGGTTTGGTGTCTACATGTGGGATGGATCCCCAGGTGGGGCAGTCTCTGAATGACCTTTCCTTCAGTCTCTGCTTTACTCTTTGTCTACTCCCTTATTTCCTTTAGACAGGAGCAATTCTGGGTTAAAACTTTGAAGATGAGTTGGTGGCCTCATCCCTCAACTGAGAGGTGATACCTAACCACTGGATATGGTCTCTACAGTTCCTCCCCACACCCCTTTGTAGGGTATTTCAGCTAATGTGATCCCTGTGGGGTTCTAGGAGGCTCTTGCTTACCTGGCATCTGGGACTTCCTGGTTGCTACTTCTAGTTCCCCATCCCACATTGCTACACACCTCTATTCAATTTCCTGACCCTATATACATCTTCTCCATCTCCTCCCATACCTGATTTTGCCTCTCTTTTCCCCCTTGCCCTCCTTTCTTCCTCTGAAGTGCCTCCCACACACTACTTCTCCTAATTATTTTGTTCCCCCTTCTAAGTAGGACTGAAGAATTCACTCTTTGGTCTTCCTTCCTCTTGAACTTCGTGAGTTCTGTGAATTATACTGTGGCTATCCCAAGCTCTTTGCCTAATATCCATTTATCAGTGAGTACATACCATGTATGTTCTTTTGTGATTGAGTTACCTCACTCTGAATGATATTTTCTAGTTCCATCCATTTGCCTAAGAATTTTATGAAGTCATTGTTTTTAATACTGAGTAGTACTCCATTGTATAGATGTACCACATTTTCTGTATGAATTTCCACTGTTGAAGGATATCTGGGTTCTTTACAACTTCTAGATATTATAAGTAAGGATGCTATGAGCATAGTGGAACATGTGTCCTTGTTGTATATTGGAGCATCTTTTGTGGGTATGCCAAGGAGTGAGTGGTATAACTGGGTGTTCAGGAAGTACTGTGTCCAATGTGCTCAAGGCTCTTCCCCACTTTTTCTTCTATTAGTTTGAGTGTATCTGGTTTTATTTGGAGTTCCTTGATCCACTTGGACTTAAGCTTTGTACAGTACAATAAGAATGGGTTGATTTGCATTCTTCTACATGCTGACCTCCAGTTGAACCAGCACCATTTGTTGAAAATGCTATCTTTTTTTTAATTGGATGGCTTTAGCATCTTTGTCAAATATCAAGTAACCATAGGTGTGTGGATTCATTTGTGGGTCTTCATTTCTATCCCATTGATCTACCTGCCTGTTTCTGTACCAATACCATACAGTTTTTTATCACTATTGCTCTGTAATGAAGCTTGAGGTCAGGGATGGTAATTCCCCCAGATATTTTTTTTTTATTTTTGAGAATAGTTTTCACTATCCTGGGTCTTTTGTTATTCCAAATGCACTTGCAAATTGCACTTTCCAATTCTATGAACAATTGAGATGGGATTTTGATGGGAATTGCATTGAATCTGTAGATTGCTTTAGGCAAGATGGTCATTTTTATTATTAGGCCCAGTAAACAGTTTTCATGCTATCCAACGTTGCCAGTATATTTAAATCTGTTTACCACAGTATATACTAGGAAATATTTTATGTGCCTAGCCCTTTATAGAATCCTATGGTTTACAGGGTTAGTTGGCTGTTGAAATTCTGAGAACAAGAAAACAACAGAGGCCAGTCTGCTTCTCCAACTGGGCTGATTTGCAGGCCTGTTACCCTCCCACACCCTATAACCTACCATCTGTCTCCCAAGATGTCTGCAGTAACCAGGGACAACAGGTGAGAATCCCAAATACCCATGCCAGCTGGGACAGCTACAAAGCCTAGCTGACTCAGGACCTAACCCCCCCCCAGACACACACACACACACACACCTGAGTTTCATCTTCCTTCAGATCTGCTACTACAAGAGGGCCAGATTGTTTGCCTAATACCCTCCCACATCCCACAAACTACCTCTCTTCCAGGAGGTCTGCCTTAATCAGGAGCACAGTTGTTTTTCACACTTCATCTGAAATTGCGTAAGTCCTGCTCACAGAACCCAAAGTCAGCCTGTCTTCCAGAATATTCACTCTAACTAGGAACACAGGATGTCTGCCCTAACCAGGGTCATAGGAGGCCAGTTCCAAAGGGAGACACAGAAGGCCCTCTGATGCCCCTCCCACGCCTACCCACGTTGCAATTAGAGACAGCACTACATGCCTTCTAGAAGGCATGCTCTAATGGAGGACACAGAGTTCTACCTGCCTGCAAGAAGACAGGTTCCAGACAGAGACACCTAAGCCAGTAAATACCAACAGTAACAGACAAGCACGAGAACATAAGCATCAGAACCCAATGCCATTCAACACCATCAGAAATCTTTTTTTCCCACCATAGCAAGCCCTGGATACTCTAGGACACCAGAAAAGCAATATTCTAACCTAAAATGCCAATTCCTGAAGATGATGGAGGCCTTTGAGGAGGATATAAATAACTCCCTTAAAGGAAAAGAAGAAAACACAGGCAAACAGGTAGAGTCCCTTAAAGAGGAAACACATAAATCTATTAAAGAAATACAGGAAAATGCAATCAAGCAGGGAAAGGAATTGAACAAAATGGTGAAGACCTAAAAAATGAAAATAGAAACAATAAAGACAAATGGGGGCAACTCTGGAGACAGACGACTTAGGATTGAGATCAGGAGCTACAGATACAAGTATCACCAACAGAATATAAGAGAGAGAAGAGAAAATATCAGGTACAGACGATAAAATAGAAGATATTGACACATCAAAGAAAATACAAAGTGTAAAAAGCTCATAACCAAAAATATCAAGGAATTTCAGGACACAGTGAAAAGAATAATCCTAAGAATAATAGGAGTAGAAGAGGGTGAAGGCTCCTAGCTCAAATGGCAAGAAAACATCATCAATGAAATCATAGAAGAAAACTTCCCTAACCTAAAGAGATGGCAATAAATGTACAAGAAATACAGAACACCAAATAGCTTGGAGGAGAAAACAAAATTCTCTCCTCACATAAAAATCAAAACACTAAATGCACAGAAAAAAGAAACAACATAAAAAGCTGTCAGGGAAGAAGGCCAAATAACATATTAAAGCAAATCACAGGAAGCAGAGGGAAGAAGGGACATAGGTGGGAGAGGGGAGGGAGGGGAGAAACGGGAACATGATCAGGTATTGGGGAAAACAGGAAAGAAGCTCACAGCAATTGGAAAATGAATGTAAATATGCAGTCTCAGGATTGGGGGTAGGGGAGACCTTCTAGAAAGTACTAGAGACCTGGGAGGTGAGAGACTCTCAGGACTCAGTGGGGCTGATCTTAGCCAAAATGCCCCAAAATGGGGAGAGGTAACTTGAAGAGTCCACACATACTAGATAGACAGTGCCTCAAGTGGAGGGACAGGATTACTAGCCCACAGTCAACATTTTTGATGGAGAAATTTATTCCTCAAATAATGTTAATCATCTCTTAGCAATTAAGGGAAATGCAAATCAAAGCAACTTTGAGATTTCACATCGCCATAGTCCGGATGGCTAAGTTCCACTAAATAATGGACAACAAACTTTGTAGAGATTTGGAGAGATGGTGGGTCCATCATTTATTGCTATTGGGAAGGCAAATTGCTGTAGAATCTACAGAAAAATAATCCTTAAATGCTAAAGCTAACTCTGTTATATGACCCAGATATACCACCCCTTGGCACATGCCCAAAGGACTCAAAATCCTACCCATAACATACTTATACAAACTCTCATGGCTATGAAGAATAGCCAGGAAATGACAAAATTCTAAGTATCCTTTACTAGTGAATAGGCAATGAAAAGGAAGTTTATAAACATAACTGAATACTATGCAGAAAAATGAGCTTATGATTTATTGGTAGCCCTGGAAAAGATTTATCGTGAGTAAGTTAATCAAAATCTGGAAAGACAAATGCACTTACTCTCTCATTTGAGATTTGTAGCTCCAAATATTGAGAGGTGAGTATTCAACAAGGAATAACTACAGGAACTAGGAAATTAAAAATGTCCTACATGCCAGGTGGACTCAGGGAACTTGAGTGGTGAGTAGCAAGATATAGTTGATATGAAATGGGAACCACCACACCAATGAGAAGGATGTTTCAACTTGGGAAGACATCGGAAGGCAAATATAGAAAAAGTAGGAATGAGGAATTAACAACAGGAAAATTATTTGATAAGACCTCAAAGGATAATATTATATTTGCCTAAAATTACACTAATATTAAATCACATATGTGTGGAAATTATTTCACTTAGTGTGAGAAAGTTCTCCTCATCAATCATAGACTAACAAAACCACAAGTATTAGCCATAAGAAAACTCCTTAAAAGAATGGATTAGTAGCAGAGTCCACATGTTGCCTTAAAAATGCAGCATTCTGCCTTACTACATTCTACATCCTATCATTATACCTACAGTTTAGAATAGCTTCTACTCCTCATCAACGAAGTCTCCCTTTACAGCAAGTGAAGACCATCACAGAAAACCCACACTAGATACAATGCAGACATGAACTGATTCTGGGAAGCTCAACTGTTAACAACTACTTCTGTATCAGGACTCCTACATTTATAGCTCAGTAAAAATCATATCAGAGGAGGTAGAGAGGCTGTAAGAATTGGAATACCAGGAAGTGTGCTGCTAAATAGTGCACCCTAGAAATAGCTGTACAAAAATTCAACAGTGGCAATCTTAAGGGACAGGTTTGTTTGAAAGGGGAAATTTCTCATGGAGTCCCACTCCTATACAAAGAACTTCAAGCAACTAAGAAGTACTTTTAGAGGTAAAATAAGCCTTTGTCCCAGGTATGAAGCCCACCAGTAGGTTATCCACCACCATATAATCAACCCTAAACACTGGAGACTGAGACTCCTCAGGAGGTCAAGCTTGAAATTTTCCTTCACAGAGCAATGCTTGTTTGAGACTCAATCTTGTTGAATTCAGCAAGGCAATGTAAGAAAACTGTGAGCATTAGCATTTACATTTCAATAATAAAATGACACAGAGGCTTCCTTCCTGATGCTCAGAAGTGCTGAGTGAAGTGTCAGCTCTGCTGGGGTTTGTGAAAGAGCACTGTCTCCTAGGCTCTTCTCTGAGGTCCAAAGAAGACAGCAGGTTCCTTGTGTGTTGCACACGTCTTCAGCCCTCTCACAATTGAGTCTTACTTTCCTCATCCTAAAAGATCGTAAGTAATCATAGGAGATTAGCATATATCTGATGTAATTCATTTCTTTAGTAAAGACTTGTTTGCAAATACACGCCCATTTAGGTTTCTGGTAATTAGCACTTCAGTATATGAATCAGTATATCAACACAATTATCCTTTAAGTTAGTAAATATTATAATACCTTTTCTGTGTGCATATGCTGAGTTTTGTCAATGTGTTTCCAGTACCTGTCATAATCTCAAGACTCTTTCTGTGTTGTTTCACATGCTGGCTTCGTTAAAAATGTTCTAATATCTTTAAAGCTCACTTTTCACGATTCATCATCTCCTTGCGATATTGCTGGGATTTATTGAAGATTTCCATGTTTGTGTTCTTCAGGGATATTAATTTTCAGTTTCCTGTCATTTTCCCATGTTTGCCTACTTTAGTATTAAAATAATTAATAATGAATAATCCTATTCATTTGTAGAGTTGATATCCTCTCTCTTCTGAACGTTTGCTAGATTGTTTTCATTGGTACTTCTCTGCCTTAGAATTTTTTCAGGGGAGTATTTCAACTGTAACTCAATTCCACTAATGTATACTGAAGTTCTCAGTTCAAAGGATTTTTCCTTAAATGAAGTATAATAATTTCTGTGTATCTGAAAAATGGAAAAGTAAGGCAGTAGAAACTAAAGAGACAGACTGATGCAGCATCATAGTTGAATATTCAATGAACACATTTAAATATTCATATCTTCAGAAAGACAGCTTCTACTAAATTTTAAAAAGAATTGTTTTCTTTTTGTTATTTTTGAGATTTGCAAGTGTCTTTTGTGTAACAGACAGTTTTTAACTACTTTAAAACATATTAGTGCTCCAATACTATTTGTCTGGGGAAAAGTGTCCCCAGTAAAAAGTAAAGAACGTCTATAGTAAAATGCTTTCTATTTTCTTTTTTCTTTTTATCTTTATTACTTTATTAACTTGAGTAAACTTTTCAAGACTAAAAATTCTACTTCTGGAGACTATTAGTGATAATAACACTTCAAAAACATGTTTATGAAAGGGAAATAGATGTAATGTAATTAAGACAAAGAATTTTTAAGAAGTGAAAATCTGTTCAGAAGTACAGTGTGTATGCCTGCTAAATTTACATGTAAAACCTAATACTCATGGTGGGGGGTATGTGCGAGAAAGCCTTTGAGAAATTAATGATTAGGGGAGTCTACTTCGTGTATAAACCATTCTCTCTGCCAAACCTAAAAGCAGAGCTTATTAGAAATTGGGCCTATCTCTATTCCTCTTGCTTCCTCTTGCTCTCTTGTCCTTTGTCTCTTGTCTCTCCTTTCCCCTCCCCTCTTCTCTCCATGTACTCATGGGCAGTCTCTACTCCTCTCCTTCTCTACTCTACTCTCTCTCACTGCCCTACTACCCTCTTAGCTCCCCTCCCCATGCCCCGAGTAAACTCTATTCTATACTAAAAAAAGAAATTAGACCTGTGATGTAGAACCTCAGTTCCTAGAGTTGTGAGGAAAAAATGTTTTTGTTGTTGCTTTTCAAACCAACAAATACATGAGCTAAGTTCATGAGTGAGAGAGTTAAAGAAGAACGTTAATCTAGTAAGAAAGTTCTTCTGACAAGGGGTCAGGTTCTAAGACCTTCTCGGTCTGTATAGTCTGGGTGGAATATAGACATACAGTTAGCATACAACCTTAATTCTGAATGTGAAATTAAGGTAGTTTGTAGAAGGAAGCAGCGCTGTTTGAAAGTGATGTCTAATGGATGGAGAGTTTAGTTGAGTTCAGGCAACATAGTAGAGTTCATCTGAGTTCAGTCAGTGCAGTTCAGTTTGTGGAATTTAGAGGCAGCTTTTCAAAGCAGAGCAATTCACTGAGAATTTGAGAGAAGACAGTTTGAATCAGACAGCTTAGAGAGGGATTTTTCAAACATAACAGCTGAGTTGAACCAGCCATCCAGAGTTTAGAAAGATCTAGAAAGAGGGAGCTTATTCAGCACTAAGCCTCTGAGATGACAGTTACATCTGGCAAAACGAATAAACAAAAAGTCCATTACTTTTACAGAAAGTGTTTCTGAAAAAAGAAATTAAGATAAGCTAGTGGAATAGTTGTTTCTGCCTTTACTTATACACATCCAAGATAAATTAATACAACCACATATTACTAATGCCACTTCATATGATGAAGTCTGGTCAATGACTGACAGCCTATAAAAACATGGCACCATAGGACTACAATGGAGGTAAGATAATTAATGCTGTCCTGTAATAACAGCATATCCATAACAGTACAATCTGTTACTCATATGCTTATATTCAAGTTGATGACAAAAAATAACCTATCCATCAGTCAACCATGATCAAAAATAGGACATGCAGTTAAGGATAATATTTAATGTAATAATGGTAAAAATTTTGACTATATTCCTTGTTTACCTGTTTGCTCTTATTTGGGTTTAATGTAATTATATAGCCTGTTTCTACTTACAGAATGAATGTTTTCTGTAAAATAAAATTCTGTGTTACAATAGCATTACTCTCATAAATCACACTCTTACTTTATCTTGATTGAATCAAGAATTTCTGTGGAGCTAAAGACCAACAATCTGGCCATTTGTGAATTCCCTAGATGATTCTTATACAGAATAGCATGTTTCTACTTGTGAAATTCTCAAGATATATCCCACATGTTAAGCAAAACATTTTTCTATGTAAATAGTTCAATATGAATATCATTTACTTCTAAATTATGTTATGAATTAAGTTATAACTTATATTTCAAATTAAAAACAAGTATTTGCCTTGTATCTCCTACTCATTTTACAAATAAATACATCTATCTTTCCTTATTTTCCCTTGAGTATTTGCCACTTTGAGGACAATTCTTAAATTCCCCAAATGAACGTGGAAATTAATAAATTATATATTATAATAAATTATAAAAATTAATGAAATGAGCAAAACTCATGTATAATACAGTAATTTTTATATTCTTTATGCCAAAATAAAATTACCTCAACAAGCTTACCTACTAGGGAGGAATAGATTTAAGAGTAAAAGTTATTGTTCAAAACTCCGAAGGAAACAACTTTATGTACCCAAAAGGCAAGTAAAGATACCTTTAAATCCAGGGAATTTAGAATGAAAGTACTCAATATTAAAAAATAATTTACGCTCCATTTGACACATGTTGAGCTACATATATCTAACCATATTAAATAATCCAATTTCTCAAAATGACAGAAATGGCAGAAGCATTAAACTATCAGAAGTAGATTTATAAGCAGATAGTCAGTACATAACATTGCATAAGATATTGTCTTTCCCTTCTAACCTGACAGACTGTGTTCTGCGGTTCGAAGGACAATCATGAACATATTATATTATTCAGTATAGCATAAAACAGGCATAAACTTTATGTTTCCAAAATATTTGCCAATAACAGATTATAGGGAGATTATAGAATAATAATTTAAAGTAATGTAAACAATGGGTTTGTTTATACAACATTTGTAAGCTTATGTAGTGAAAAGAAAATGTAGATTCCAAAGACTGCTGTTTTGAATTACAAAAAATTTCAATTAGGAAATATATTTGATGATAAACATTAATATAGCAGATACCTTTGAGAAAAGAAGCTAGTAATAAGAAAGGAAAGCAGGGTCACTACCGAGATGCCAAGAAGGAAATGTTCCTTTGCTCTATGCATCTCTCTGTCCTTCCTATGGCTATGTTCCGTGTGTGTGTGTGTGTGTGTGTGTGTGTGTGTGTGTGTGTGTGTGTGTGTAGAGGAATTTTGATCCAACACCATGGTTACTATGGCATGGGGTCACACCCAAAGACATACATTTGTGTGATCCAGCTGTAATACAGTCATGCCATACACCTCTATTCCCTTTTACTGAAGTACATACCTTTAAGATAAAATAAGTTTGTACATAGAAGCAGCCATGTTTGAAAGAGCTGTCTGAGGTGCTGACAAAGAAATCAGAGAAATATCTGAGAGAATGAATCAGTGAGAGATTTGAATGAATGAGTGAGAGATAGGATATGCCCACTTGGACAAGAACATCACAGGAAAGAGTAGCTACTTAGCAGCAGTATGCAGATAGAGTCAGTCCATTGTGAATCTGCGCAGAGGGTGCAGAATAGTGGAATTGAGTTCATCCCTGTGTTCAGGTAGTTCAGTGCAAGTCAGTAGAGCAGTTGAAGCCAGAGAATAAGAAGGAGCCAGATAATTAGATCAGATTCCCAGAGTTAGTTTGAGGCCAGGCAGAGAAATTCAGGAAGAATTTGAGAGAAGCTAGGTTGAATCAGTTAGCTTGAAGAGGAATTCTAGCTAGAACAGGTGAGTTGAGTCAGCAGCCAGAATTCAGCAAGAACTAGAGCGGGTGAGCATATTTAGCAGTTAGGCCTCCAGGATAACAATTACATCAGACAAAGAAAAGACAGTTTTACATGTGACTTTGTGAGTTTAATCTATGTAGTCCTATAGGTGTTTTCACCTAAAACTTCATGAAGGTGCAGCTTGTATGCTCCTATTTTATACTAAACATAATCACGAATGATAACTGCTGACACTTATAAAAATCACAAATATATAAGGAGATATATCATGATAAAGTTTAGAATCATTTAAAATCCAATGAAGAACACAAATACATATATATATATATGTATATATATGATATAAGGTATTCTTTCACTACATGATTTAAAACACAGGCAAATAAAAAAATCAACCTATTAACCTTTCAAATAAAAATATTCTCACAAAATGTCTAACTACCATGTGTTTCTGTGGATAGTTTGTGGGGATAAAATTATTTATAATTTGATATTATAAATTTATATATGCAATATATTTATATTATATATTAATGTAATTTCATGTTATATATTATGTAAATAGAAATTTTAACAGTGCATATAGATATTACTTGTTACTTATAATTATTTATAAACATGATTTATATTGACTTTATTTTAGAATATTTTAATTTACAGATCATAAAATAAAATTGTATACCTTCTTTTTCTTTCCTCCATCGAACCCCTCTCTATACTTCTATTCTCTTTCAGTCCCCTGGCTATCTATTCCCCCCCTCTCTCTACATATATATATATATACATATATATATATGAATAATATTATATATTTATATATAATACATAATAAATGTGTGATTTTAAATATTTTTATGAGTTATCTAAGTATATGATATGTATTCCTAAGTACATAAGTACATGCTCTTCAGACTGACCCTTGAGTATTGGATAACCAACTTTCCTATAAATGCTTGGCAATTCCTCTGAACAGTAAGGTTAACTTTGTATTAAGAATGCATGTTGTATGAGGTATGTTTTTTATCTTGCCTGAAGTGACAAAATCTGTGTGGATTTACTTTAGATAAGCAATTCCTTGCAATAAACAATTCACTACGGCTACTTTTTACTTCTATCACTAACACAATGTCAAATTTACAGAGTCAGAGCTAACAGACAGTATATTCATGCTTACTAAGATTGAGTCCTTCATGATAGGTGAATAAGAAGTCGCAGTAACCTTCACAATGTTGATTTTCCTGTGCTACTGCTTCATCAAGTAAATGCAATGCTTTTGTGAAACTTTAATATTGAGGGGCTTTCTCAGATCTACACTGTGGTTTAAATAAGGCTCAAAGAGTCTATGCAATTAGTTTAAAACTTCACAGCTCTATCATAGGTACTCTCTCAGCAAGCTTCTACTTAACCTGACTTTCCAGCCTTGTAGCTAGCTGTTTACCTCCATGCTCCTCTTCCTGCTTATCCTATTCCTGTCTGTCTGTCTGTCTGTCTGTCTCTATTCTCCTACCTCTGTTGTGTCGTTCCTGGGTCTATATCTGCCCAGAAGTTCTGCCTCCACACTTCCTGCTCCAGCAATAGGCAGTCAGATACTTATTAGAACCAATTAACAGCAAGAGAATGTCTGCTTCATTGCTTTCCCTGTCTAAGGCATTGAGAGCTCATGACCTTCATCATTTGGAAAGATGTGGAAGAACAAGAATTTAAAAGTAGAAAAGTCACTGATAGTCTATAGACATGACAATAACAAAACATTGCCAACACTTACCTCTCTTTTGGTACAGAATTACAAATAAAAAAATCATAGATACACTGTTATACAACATGAATAATGTCATTCCATTTAGTTAGAGAAATCGCTGCATCTATGTCATTAATAAACTATATAAAATAAGGTCAATTATGAGGACTATTAGGTAAGAATTACATTTATAATGCCAGTCCCTTTGTATTTGACAACCTTGGAGAAAGCATTTCAGTATCTAACTTATCTTGCTGAGTTCAAAGTTCTGTACCTAAATCAATTTATTATCAGCATTTCAGATTTATATCCTCTATTCTAACTTGCATTTTACATATCAAAATTCTTCTTATACTCTAAAACATTTTTAGATCCTAAACAACTTAGGATTTATTTTTTTATTATTAATGGATATCTTATTTAATTACATTTCAAATATTGTTCCCATCCTTGTTTCCCCTCTCCAACCCCCCCAACATATCTCTCCTTACCCCTGCCTCTATGAGGGTGCTCCCCTACCCACCTACCCACCATCCCTGGCTAAAGTAACAAGCTTCCACAAGACCAAGGGTCTCCCCTACCATTGATACCAGATAAGGTAATCCTCTGCTACATATGAAGCTGGGTTCCTCTATTTGTACTCTTTGGTTGGTGGTTTAATCTCTGAGAGCTCTGGGGATGGGGGGGCATCTGATTAGTTGATATTTTTGTTCTAACAACAGGGTGGTAATCCCCTTCAGATCTTTCGCTCCTTCTCCTAACTCTTCCATTATGGAACCTGTGCTTAGTCCAATGGTTGTGTAGGAGCATCTATATCTGTATTGTCTCAGGGGTCAACTATACAAAGCTCCAGTAAGTACTTCTTGGCATCAGCAAAAGTGCCTTGGTTTGGTTTCTGAGGCTAAGATTGATTCCTAGAAGAGGCAGTCTATGGATGGCCTTTCCTTCAGTCTCTGCTCCACTCTGTCTCTGCAATTCCTTTAGACAGGATCAATTCCAGGTTTAAATTTTTGATACGAGTAGTTGGCCCCATCCCTCAAACAGGGGCCATGCCTGTCCACTGGATATGGTCTCTACAGGTTCAATCTCCCCTTTGTTAGATATTTCAGCTAATGCCATTCCCTTTGGATCCTGAGATGCCAAGCTTTATGTCTTTAATATTGATAGACTTCATAACATGACCTGCTTGCTTTCCCTTTCCAATTGTGCTGGGAGCCTCAGCACTTGAACCGAAGCCACAGAGCCTGCACCCCAGTTGCAGTTCAACTTCCCAAGTATTCTGACATATTCAGGCTCACAGGCTCACAGGAAGGACAGTCTCCAGTCAGAGACAGGGAGGCATGATAATACCAGAGATAACCAGGTGGCAAGAGGCAAGCTTAAGAACATAAGCAACAAAAACCAATTTGATTTGGCAATATCAGAACCCAGTTCTCCCTAGCAAGTCCTAGGTAGTCCAACATACCTATAAAGCAAGATCTAAATTCTCATTCATGAAGATGATAGAGGACTTTAAGGATGACATAAAAAATTTTCCTTAAAGAAACACAAAAGAACACAAGTGAACAACTTGAAGCCCATAAAGAGGAAACACATAAATTCCTTAAATAAATAAATTAGAACACAATGACACAGGTGAATGAATTGAACAAAACTGTCCTGGATCTAAAAATAGAAATAGAAATATTAAACACACACACACACACACACACACACACACACACACACACACAAAGGGAAACAACGCTGGAGATAGAAAACCAAGGAAAGAGATGAGAAGACACAGATGCAAGCATCACCAATAGAATACAAGAAATAGAAAAGAGACTCTCGGTGGTAGAAAATATCATAGAAGACATTGACAGAACAATAAAGGAAAATAAAATAAAAAAAGCAAAAAGCTCCTATCTCAAAACATTCAAGAAATCCTGGACACAATGATAATATCAAACCAGAGAATAATAGGTATAGAAAAAAGTGAAGAATCCCAACTCAAAGGGACAGCAAACATCTTCAACAAATTATAGAAGAAATCTTCCCTAACCTAAAGAAAGAATGCCCATATACCTAGAAGAAACCTACAGAACACCAAACATATAGGACCAGAAACAAAATTCCTCTTGTCACATAATAATTAAAACACCAAATACACAGAACAAAGAAAGAATATTGAAAGTAGTAAGGAAAAAAGTCAAGTCACATATAAAGGCAGACCTATAAGAATAATATCAGATTTCTCAGCAGAGACTAAAAGCCAGAAAATCCTAGGCAGATGCCATGCAGACCCTAAGAGAACACAAATGCCAAACCAGGATACTATATCCAGCAAAACTCTAAATTAACATAGATGGAGAAACCAAGGTATCCTAAGACCAAACCAAATATAAAGAACATCTTTCCACAAATTCAGCCCTACAGAGGATAATAGAAGGAAAAGTCCACCACAAGGTAAGAAACTCCACCCAAGAAAAAACAAGAAATTAATCTTTTCGAAACAAACCCAAAGGAAGAGAAACACACAAACATAATTCCACCTCTAACAACAAAAATAAGAGGAAGAAACAATCATTGGTCCCTAATAATTTGCAGCATCAATACACACAATCCTGGATATATAAACAGATCCAAATTTTTCCTACAAACAGGATACACACCTCAGTGACAAGACAGACATTACCTCAAAGTAAAAGGCTGGGGAAAAAATTTCTAAGCAAATAGTCCCAAGAAAAAAGCTGGAGTAGACATTCTAATATCTAACAAAATAGACATTCAATCAAAAGTTATTAAAAAATGTGGAAGAACACTATGTACACATCAAAGTAAAAATCCATCAAGATGAACTCTCAATTCTGAACATTTAGGCTCCAAATGCCAGGGCACCCACATTTGTAAAAGAAACGTTACTGAAACTCAAAGCACACATTGAACCTCACACAATAATAATAGGAGTTTTCAACAACCCACTCTCACCAATGGACAGATCATGGACAAAAACTAAACAGAGACACAGTGAAACTTAAGGAATTTATGAACCAAAATGATTTAATAGATATCTTTAGAACACTTTACCCTAAAACAAAAGAATGTACCTTCTTCTCAGCACCTTATGGTACCTTCTCAAAAATCAACCAGATTTTTAGATACAAAACAAACCTCAATAGATACAAGAACACTGAATTATCCCCATGGATTATATAGGACCACATCAGACTAAGGGTGGTCTTCAATAGCAACAAAAACTACAGAAAGCCCACATATATGTGGAAGATGAACAACTATCTACCCAATGAAAATTTGGTCAGGAAAGATGCTCCAACATATAATAAGGACACATGCTCTACTATGCTTATAGCAGCCTTTTTATAATAGCCAGAAGCTGAAAATAACCCTCAACAGAGGAATAGATACAGAAAATGTGGTACATTCACACAATGAAATACTACTCAGTCACTAAAAACAATGACTTCCTGAAGTTCATAGGCAAATGGATGGAACTTGAACATGGCATCCTGAGTGAGGTAACCCAGCTACAAAAAAACACACATGGTATTAAGTGAATATTATGAAAATAGCTTGGAATACCCATGATACAACTTATAGACAATCTGAAAGTCAAAAAAAGGAAGACCAAAGTATGGGTGTCTCAGTCCTATGTAGAAGTGGGAGTGAAATTGTCATGGAAAGTTGAGGGTGGGAGAAAGCTTAAGAAAGAGTGGAGGGGGAGAGGAAATAAAAGGGTAGGATTAGGAACGGGAGGAGATGGGTGAGATGTATAGAGGGTCAGGAAATTGAACAGAGGTGTGTAGCAATGGGGGGGTGGAGAACTGGGGGTATATGCCAGAATGTCCCAGGTGTCCCAAATGTCCCAGAATGTCCCAAAGCTAGAGGCTCCAGCACCCAATGGGGATGACTTTAACTGAAATACCCAACTAAGGGGAGAGAGAACCCATGGAGACTATATCCAAAGGTGAGGCGTGGCCACTGGTTGAGAGTTGGGGTCACCCAACTTTCACAAAATTTAACCCAGAATTGCTCGCACTGTCTAAAAGAAAAACAAAGACAAAGAGTTGAATAGAGACTGAAGGAAAGGCCATTCATCAGAGCCTGCCCGAATTGGAGATACATCTCCAGATGCAGGGACCAAACCCAGACATTATTGCTGATGCCAAGAAGTGCTTACTGACAGTATCCTGATATAGCTGTTTGCTGACAGGCTTTGCCAGAGCCTGACCAATACAGATGAGGATGCTTGCAGCTAACCATTTAACCATAGGATTGAGCAGAGAAACCCCAATGGAGAAGTTAGGGGAAGGAGTGAGGAATTTGAACAGGTTCGAAACCCCTTAGGGAAAACAACAATATCAGTCAACAAGTCTACCAAGAGCTCCCAGGGACTAAACCACCAACCAACAAATATACATGGAGAGACCCATGGCTCCAGCTACCCATGGTAGCAGAGGATGGCCTTTGGTATCAGTGGGAGGGAAGCCCTAGGTCCTTTGAAGGCTTGATGCTCCAGCATAGGGGAATGATAGGGCAGTGGGATGAGAGTGGGTGTTTGGGTGGGGGAGCACCATCATAGAGGCATGGGGAGCAGGGTTGGAATGGGGGGGTGGATACTGGGAAGAAGGAAAAATATGAAATGTAAATAAATAAAATAACCAATTAAAAAACCTTTATACCACAATTGTGAGGGTTCAATTTTGAATTTGATAACAAGGAAAACTGTAACTGTCTCAATTTTAATCTCACCAGATACCAGAGAAGGATAAATTGAACATGAGTCAAAAGGAAATACAGAGCAAGCACCTTGCAAATCTATAGAAATGACAGAAACTTATTAGCTACCTGGAAAGTTACCAAATGGTCTTCTGTTCCAATAGGACAACCATCTTTGGCCTCCAAGCCAAGAAAACTTGACAGACTTTTCTTTGAAGCTGGAGGTTCTTTTCTGCCTATCATTCTCTTCAAGGAGAATTGAGGGTCTTCCAGCAGTTGAAACTGTCTTTCTGTCAGAAATATCTTTTATTGTTAAAACATCTTAAAGTTCTTTTCAGATCATAAATCTATTTAAGGTATATCTAAATATGCAAACTGCTTGTTTTTAACTGTTGACTTTCTGCTTAACTTTGAAAACCTATACAGAAGTTAAAGTGCATATCTCTAATAAAACTAGTAGCTAACATGACTACAATGGCCAAGCCAGATCAATCAACAGGGTCTCAAGAGAGGGAGTGAGGAATAAGAAGAGAAGAGACAATTAGACAACGTTATAACATGACCCAAGTCAGGGTTGACGTAGGGTTGTTCTTATTTTTGCAGTCTGCTTTTACATCATTCTAGGTTAGTGCAAAGAATAGGGTCGGTTCTTAGAACAAAGACAGTCATCAAGGAAAAATCAGGTCATAAACATAGTAGTAAGGAACATAGAAGGCATAAGCAAAGGTCCCAAGATTAAGGTTTTAATAAAATGATCAAGATACAAAGAACACATTTCTCAGCTGTGTTCATCTTGAGCTTTGACCTAGCTCATTATCAAATTCTTGCCTGAGAGCTTACTTTCTTATCCTAACTCACTGTAAATATTCTTGTCAGTATCTTGAAGTGGTACCAAGAGCTCTCCATACAAGTTAGACTACTTATAGGTGACTTACTATTAGCTTGCATTCCTTAATTACCTTTGAGAGTTTACAATAGTGGCTTCCACAGGACACTGTGTTTTTAAATGAGTTACATGTTTACTTATACCTTGAACATGAGGTAAATCACATATACTATATTCTGAAGCAAATATAACTGTAAACTTCAATCATCATTCAAAAATCTGTACCAATCTCAAATATTTGAGAATTGTTGCTTTCTAGTCTAAAATGAGGAACAATAATTCCTCCCTCTTTCCCCTTTTAAGGAGATACCATAATCTACCTAGTTCTGTTTTGTTTCATTTTGGTGTTTTTGTTTTTATGTTTGTTGTTTTGTTTCTTTGTTTTTTTTTATTGTTTGTTTTGTCCTTACATTTCCTTATATCCCCCTTCAATACATTAATACTAGATACGAGAGAAAGAAGAATAGAGGGAGGGAAAGTTATTCCTGAATCTTACCTCCTTCATTTTGTTTCTTCCTTGATCATGACCAATAACAACTTGCAAACGCCACACTTAAACAGCAATAACCATCCATAACCCACTGGGTAACCTAAACCACCCCACCCCACCCCTAGGAAATGTGGCTATTATAATCATTGGGAAAGCTTTCTGCAGTCTGGGGGTAAAGGCATCTTTGGAGACCTTAAGAAAGTTACCATATTGCCAAGTCCTGGGAGAACTGGCTGTTTGACTCACTCTCCAGGTACTGGAAAAGGAAGTGCACAGCTTAATGGAAGCTCTGGCTAAAGCAGTCTACGAGGCTGAACACCTGCGTCTGACTGCTTTGAAAATGTCCTGGATATAGTTTTTGAGGAAACATCAGGCGAAGCAGTCTGTGAGTCTGGATCACCAGGGACTAATTGTTTTGTCTTTGTTGGTGTCTGGTCATTTGCTCTGAAAGCACATTAACTTTTAAAGGCAACATTTTTAGGACAGCTTTGTATGGACACATGTACAGGCTGTGCAATGTGCACAGATCAGCCAAACACGACGCTCTGCTCTATGCTTGAGCAGGTGAATGGCATCTGTTAATTTTTACCAGTCTGTTTGGACTGCAAAGTGTAATAAAATTTCCATCCATGTCATATTAAAGATGGAATGTAAGAGTAAATTCCAAGAACCAGGCACCCAAAAAGTTTCATAGTCTTCTACAGAGACCTCTGTCTCAGCTGGTCTCTGAGTTGTTCCCATGAAAGGGGATCAGCATCTGTGTCATCTATGTTTTGCTGTTCTTCTGGGTTTATTCTTTCATGTCAGTAGATTTTTCAGGTCATCTGTGATCAAATATCATCTTTATTAACATTGAATGGGTCTATGCTTTTTTGTTTTCTGTAGAAATAAAAACATATCTTCTTCCCCAAGACATTTCCTGACATTCTGAGGTTGACACATCCTTAAAATATATAGATTGCTTAATTTAGTTGTCCCTTCTAAAATCCAGTGTTATTCAGCATCTGTGTTGCCTGTTTCATGGACATTTAAATTTGTTTAAGTTCATAAATTATTAATCATTCTGTTCCTGGGAGATCTTATATTTCCTCTTTTGTATTATGAGCATTTCTTTTAAAGGTGGTTAGATCTTTCCACAATTGTTTGACCTGTAACTTGTTTTATGTTAGAATATTTGAAAAAAAATTCATTGTACTTGATCTATATGCTGGGGAATTGTCACGTTTAATCCATAAGGTATCCCAAAGAGAGCCATTACCTCTAATAAATGTATAATTACAGAACCAGCCTTTCCAGAAGTCAAGGCAGAGGCCTGTGTAAAATCCTAAATAGGTATCAATTATATGATGGACATGGCTCAATTTTCCAAACGTTACAAAATGAAACACATTGATCTGCCAAATCTCATTTCTGGGTACATTTAGGGTTACTTCTTTCTGGTAATATAGCTTGATTATATAAAGAACAAGAAGGAAAATATTTTATAGTTTCCTTTGCTTATTGGAAGATTGTAGAATTATTTACATGATACTTTTTTATGAAATTGTGAAACTTTCTAGTGCATCTCTCATAAATAACTCTTCTATATTCTCATTTAATCACACCAATAATCCTAGAAAAGCAGTATGAGTTAGAATATGGGTAATGTATAATGAATGATCTGTTTCTAACTCCCTGTAATATTTGTATAAAAATCAAAGTAAATTCTGAATGATCTGGAATAAATTAAGCCATTTCTATATGCAAACTATCTTTTCATATTGAGAGTCAGTAACTTATATTAAGAGAGTCTGGAAAATCTAATAGATCTATGGGAGTAGCATATAGTTCTGATTTTTTTAACTGAAGTACATGGGCTTTGAACAGCTTTGCTTACATTTCTTGACTTATAACCTGCCATTCTTAATTTATTGGCATGTGTATAAAAGGTAGGAGTGTTAGAATTTGATGTTTCTCTCACTATATGAGAAAGTATCCAATATTTTTTGTAAACTGAAGTTGCTGTTTTCAGGATGTTTGTTATTAATTTCTCCAAAATAATTATTGCCAGCCCTTTGCCAACCTTCTTTGATTATTCATAACGAGATAATTTCAGCGTTAGTATAAGGGATTATTATCTTGGCTGGGCTAACTTGACAAAATTCTTATTTTATTTAAAAGATCCTGTAACTTTTCTTCCAAAGCTTGTAATTTAGCATACTGTCTCTCAGTCCTCTCATTATTTAAACTTAGTATTTCTTCCTTTGACTATCTATACTCAGTTTTCTTTTATTTTCTATGTCATGGACACACTAAAAAACATTTTTTTCTTATTTATCAGTTACTGATTCCAACTTTAAAACTTCCAAACTTATATCAGTACTTAAGTTTCTCTAAATTCTGTCCTCTGGTAATTGACTGTTGTGAGCATATACTGCTGGTTCTGAGCTCTTTGGTAAATGTCTTTACTCAGCTTCCTGTGCACAACTGTTCCTCTCCTCAGACCTAGTGCCACACAGCCCCATCTGCTGATGTAGGGTGGCTAAAGAATGACTCTAACCCATTAAGGTAGGCCTTACCCTCTACCTGGTTTTAGATGATGCTGATGCTGTCCAGACTGAGTGGACAACAGCTTCTGACAACCACTGAACTCACAAAAGAGCATGTAATCACTAGGAAGATGCTGCTTCTGTTCGCATCCTCTCATCCAGCTCCCATATCTGGGATTCGTAGCCTGAGTCTGACTCTATTACCTAGGCTTGGAGTTCACACCCCAGGTTGTTGTGACAGATATTACAGGTCTTTTTTTCCCAGAACCCATTTACGGTTTAAATAAGACATGAGACGTTAATATAGTTGAAAGCATTAGGCCTTTATTTGGGGCACTCTCTGAGCGAGCTTCTAACTTAAACTGACTACTACCCAGCTTATGTCCCTGACACATGGCTAGCTCTTAACATCCCTGCTCCTGTTCCTGTCCGTCCTCTTCCTTTCGATGCTTCTCTCAAGTCTCCTACTCCCTTTTATCTTCCTATGTCTTTGCCTGGCAAGAAGTTCTACCCCCATACTTGCTGCCCCAGCTGTTAACTGTTAGTGTTTCATTATAACCAATCAGTAGTAAGACAATGTCTGGTCCATCTCTCAGATTGCCTAAGACATTGTGGGCTACATGACCTTCATTTTTGGGCAGGTGTGGAAGGGCAAACATTTAAAAATAGAATAGAAAAGCCGGTGATGGACAACAGAAATGACAATACCAATATCCTGCCTGCACTTAGCTCTCTCCCAGTAGAGATAACAATAAAAAGTACAGACATGTGCCTGAATACAATGTGAAGAAAGGCTACCACAATACTCTGAAACCCATATGTCATCAAAGTTTCACTCTTTCATAGTTTTATAATTTGACAATTTCCTTCCCATATTGAATGTAGTCTAACTACTCTTCCCAGCCTATTTTATCCCCTTCTTCTAGGACTTTTGATTCTATGTTATGATTATGTGTTCTAGTTTTCTTGCTATTGTTATAAAACCCTGACCAAAATTAATTTGGAAAGGAAATGCTTTATTTGTGCTTATAGCTTATAGTCCACCATAGAGCAAAGCCAGAGCAGGTGTTCAAGATGAGAACCTACAGCCTAACGGAAGCAGATTACTGCTTGCTGGGTGGCTCTCACTGGCTTGTTGGTAATTTCGGTAACTCTTGCTGAGCTGTATAAGGATGCAGAATCCCTGAGTGGACTAGGCTCTCCTATATCAAATAGCAATTTATAAAGTGTCCTGCAAGATAAGTCCTCTATGATGGAGATAATTCCTCTGTTGGGTTTCTCTCTTCCTAAGGAAGAGGTGTCCACTCACCAGCAGAGATGGTGATTATTTAATAGTAATAATTAAAAAAGTTTCATTCAAATGTTGACTGCATTCCTGTAAGTGTAACACATTCAGAAATTAATGAAATGAATTTTACAACATAAACTAGAAAAACAAGAATGCGTTCATTAGATTATGTATTAGGTAATTAGAAAGCATAAGATGTGTTCTAAGTTAGGCCACTAGTTCTTAAGGAAAACACACACACACACACACACACACACACACACACACACACAGAGGAAGTGAAAAAAATCCACTTGGACAATAAAATAAAAAGATCGTTGTTGTTATATGTTACTTAAAATTCACTGAAACTATAAGAAAATATAATTTGTTGCTTGAAGATAGAAAAAATGTTATTTATATATAAATGATCAAACCTATTTGTTTTACTGAAAATAATACTTGTGAAGCACTGAGACCTATTTCATAAAATCAAACATTATGTTTATGTTCAAACTCTACAATGAGAATTTGATAGTCAGAGGAAATGTGCACTCTTACATCTACACATGTAAATTGGAAGAATGAAGGAAATAACTCTTGTCCATGTACTAATTTTATGGTTTTCATCAAATGCATGGTAGCGTCCCACAAAAAGATCAGCCCCATATGTTATTGTGCATTCATATTGTTGCACAGACAACACAGAAGAGTACTCACATGAAAAATATAGACTAAGCATGCATATATAAGAATGCACAAGAAGTGAGAATTCAAAACTGGAATCCTACGTATGATTAGTTGATTGATTTAAATTTCAGCACAAAAGGAAAAGTTAGTATTTGTAAGATGTTATCAATGATCTATAAAATGCCATTTAACTAAGAAGAAAACCCTATCACAGACATAAGACCGACAATTATAAGACCCTTTGAATGAAAATGTAAAGAAACTTGGGCCCATGTATAACAGCTTACCTCTTCATTTATTTTTTTATTTTATTAGAAGAATATGTATCTCATGTATTACATTCTGGGCACAGTTCCTTTCCCTCCATTACTCCAGGTTCTCCACCAACATTCTTGTTAGGCAAAAGCCACTTCTGCATTTTTTTTCTCAGAAAAGAGCAGGTCTCCACAGAATAGCTACAAAACACAGCATAACGAGTTACATTAAGAGCAGGCACAAACCGTCATATCAGCATGAGGAAAGCAACCCCAAGGAAGGGAAAGGTACAGAGACAGTCTCCACTACCCCTGTTAGGAGTCTCACAAGAAGTCTGAGTCTCACAACCATAATACATACATAAAGGGTCTAGCCCAAACCCTATAGGTTCCTTTGTTGTCACTTCACTATCTGAACTCTATGAGCCCCGCTTAGTTGGTTTTGTGGGCCTTGGTCTTACGGTTTCCTGCACCACTCCTGCTTCTACAATCCCATGCCTTCAATCTAATCACTTTTTCTTGAGGGATTCAGGAAAGAAAGCAAAAAATAGTTAACCTGTGCTCCATGAAGTTTGCTTCAAAATTATAGCAGTAACAATTTCTTTTAGAATTTGAATAAGAATTCCCCAATATAGATTGGATGTATAGATCATGAAGCATAAAAGAAAAGTGGTAAATTAGACAATATCAAAAATAACACTAATGACAAATCTATCCTTTTTAAAATGGAAAAGACGTATCCTGAATGGAAGGAAATCATTTATGAAATATCTATATGATAAAGAAGATCATCATAACATTAACACATACATAAAACTATCAGTAAATTTAAAGGACAAAAACTGTACCCACTTAAGCTTTTTTAGAAAAACAAACAATTAACTTGTAGAAACATGCTGAATTCTGTCAATGGAAGCACACATGGTGTAAAAAAAAATTACCCTTCACATCTAGACAATGGCTAAAATATGGACAATGCAAAATTCAAAGCAGAATATGAAGCTACAGTAATTCCCACCTTCTTAAATCCTCTATGAAAAAGTCAAAATGACAGAGTCACTTGTACAAATTGCAGCAGTGTCTGATGTTAATCTCAGACATGTTTTTTAATGCAAAAGAAACATGATTGTGTAAACTTTTACCTTTCATTACATATGCTAGCTTTATTTATAATAGCCAAATCTGAATTCAATGGTGTGTCCCTTAACTTGTAAGAGAGTTGCAAGTAACATAATATGTTCATCGATAAAATATAGCAAATGACTGGCATCTAAATAATCAACATATTTTCAGATGCTGAATTGTGAGGTTACAGATAGCAGGAATTGATAAAATATGCATCATTATTTGTTTATTATATATAATTAGTATATAATTGCATCATTCCTCCTTCATTTTCCCCATTCTTGATCCTCTCATACACTGCTACCTTCTCTCTTTTAAATTTGTAGCCTCTTTCCTCATCAATTGCTGTGGAAAGCCTGCAGGTATATTCTATACATATTCCTAGATTAACCTGCTCATACATGTTTGTTTTCAGTATTAGTCATTTGATAGAAACCTATAATAAAAAAACATGTATCTATAATAATGTATAAATATAACTTAGAATAAATTGACTGCATATGGGGTGGGGGGAATGTCATTGAATAGAGTTAACACTCTACCCATGAATTCGGAGTATTTAAATAACAGTCCCTTGGTATTATGACATCATGACTGCTGAGCTGCCTAACCTGAGCCTAAATAACACTTGGCCTATTAACATCCAGTCACTAACTGGACTCACAGAGCCTGTGCTCTCCTTGCTGACCTTTTGGCTATTGCTAAATTCTGAGGATGGCCCAGTCAGTTTCCTAGGTTGTGTAATATTTGTGAGCCCATCACTCAGACAGGTATCTCCAAACTCATGAGCATACATATGACCAGGGTTGAGCCCAATTCCTCACAAAGCCAAGCAAGAATCATGAATTTTCTAGAGGAAGAAAGAAGGTTGACAGAAATGGGAACCAGAATCAGAATAACATCAGATTATACTGTATATGTGTACATGTGTGGTGGTTTGATTATGCATGGCCAACGGGAATGGGTACTATTAGAAAGTGTGGCCTTGGGATTGGAGATTTAGCTCAGTGGTAGAGAGCTTGCCTAGCAAGTGCAAAGCCCTGGGTTCGGTCCTCAGCTCCGAAAAAAAAAAAAGAAAAGAAAAATAAAAGTGTGGCCTTTTTGAAATAGGTGTGTCCTTATTGACAATGTATAGGCAGGCTTTGAGATCTCTTGGTCCTCAGGTCCCCCAGTGTTGAAGTGAGTCTTCTCTGGTTGCCTTTGGATCCTAATATAGAACTCTCAAGGCCTTCTCCAGCACCATGTCTATCTATAGGCTGCTGTAATTCTGGCCATGATGATAATGGACCGAATCTCTGAAAATTTAAGCTAACCCAGGAGTTTCCTTGCTCATGGTATCTCCTCACAGCAATAAAACTCAAGCCAAAACAACATGTAAGTAATTACCACAAAACAAACTGGAAGTTTTCTAGTGTGTATTTCTGACTTATTTATGAAAATTGGATGTCCAAAGGCATGCAAATTAATACCTGAATATTCAGTTTGATTCTACTGAAAAAAATGTGTCTGTTTTGATGTCAATATCATGTTGTTTTTATTACTATGTTCTTGTAGAACATTTTAAGGTTCATAATGGTCATATCTCTAGCAGTACTCCATTAATCAGTGGCATTTTAACTCTCCTAGAATTTAGAATTTTAATTTGAGTTGAAAATTGTCCTTTCAACTTCTATGAAGTACTGTGCTTGAATGTTGTTAGCAATTGCATTGCATCTATAAATTGCGTTTTATAAGACGGGTAAATTTCTACTATATTTATTCTACTCTATATTTGCTATATTACTCCATGAACATGAGACACCATTCTACCTTCTGATAATTTCCTTCCTCAGTTACTTAAGTTTTTATAATGCAAATCTTTGACTTGCTTAGTGAGTGCTACCCTACTATATTTTTTAAACTCTTCTGAAAGGCATGATTAACATGATCCTTTCCTCAGTCCATTTACTATTTGCATTAATAAGGCTACTGGGCTTTGCAAATTAATCTCACATTCAGCTACATTGTTGAAACTGTTTCTTAACTGAAAGAGTTTCCTTGTGGGTTTTTTTTTTTTTAAGGAAAACACACTTATAATCATATTATCTGTGAACAGAGATTCTTTGACTTTTCCCCTTTCTATTTTTACTTACTTTATTTCATTCAGTTGTCTTTTTGATCTAACTATGACTTCAAATAATATACTGAATAGGTATAGAGAAAGTGGACAACATTTTCTTGTTACTGATTTTAATGGAATCCCCTGGTGTGAGTTCCTCTCTGTTTTAGTGAATGCTAGCTATGAGCTTACCATAAATTGCGTGGATTATACAAGATATGTCCTTGTATCCCTACTCTTTCTGGTTTATCTTAAAGGGGTATTGAACTTTGTTAAAGTCTTTTTCTGCATCTAATCAGGCTATCATGTGACTTTTGTCTTTCAATCTGATTATATGGTGGATTAAATTTATTAATTTAGATATGTTGAAGTAACTCTTTATCCATGTGACAAATTCGAACTGACCATGTTGAATGATTTTTCAAGGTGTATTTAATTTGTTTTGCAAGGTTTAAATAAAGTTTTCTTATTCCTCCAAATCAATTTATGATTCTTAAGAAAAGAGACCAAAGTGATTAACTATGTTCAGAATATCCGGGACTGCATTAGTTATAAAAATCTTGAGGTTTCATTATTTTCGTGTTTAGTTTCTGTTTTTAGAACTCACAGACTTCTGAAAAACTGTTGGGTATGTCTGTATATGCACACTTTTCTGACACACAATGGATAACAATAAATTTGAGATTTTAAAGATTATACAAGTTCTGCAAAATTATATTTTCTGATTTTTTTATCTTGCCACATCTCATCACAATCTTGTAGCATTTCCATTTGATAGTTATTCTTTGGGCAGCTCTCACTTCTCTGAAATAGAGGAGTGCTGTGTAAGTCCTCTGTTTATCTTGGCAATGTGCCTCCTTGCACTAAGGTTCCCATGCTAGAACGTTCATAAGTTTATCATTCTACACCATCAACTCTTCCCTCGAGGATTGCTTCTCCATCTTCCATCTAGTTCTAATTATTTGAATACAGACACAGCGAATTGCCACATGTGTGTGTATATGACTTTTATTTCAATTTTGATGTCCTATCTCCAATGGATCATTTTTAAATTGTTTTTAAATACTGGAAAGTTAACTACATTATTATGAAAATTTAAGTACATATTATTTGACGTAAGAGACTGTTTTTTCAATTTACAAAATGGCAAAAACAACAACAATAATCATTTTGCTCTACCCATAGTCAATTGAACCAAGACTAAAACTTGAAGATTACCTAAATCTGTGCAAACAATTGTTTTTTCTGGATATGATTTTAATGCTATGGCAATAGTTTTGACAGCATATAATTCAGATTTGGCAGAGAAGATGGAGCCAGAATCACTGCCAAAGGATTACCCATCTTTTACTTAAAAAAGTGTTCCATTCAGATTTACCAGAAATCACAAAAGAAAACCTTTAGACATGCTAGAAGGCTTGAAGTGTACTAGAGAATACAATAACATAACCACGCAGCCTAATTCAGAAGGCGTTATAAGGCAGTTCTATATTTCAGAAAATACAATTATACATTGAGGACATAAGGATTTTGAAGTATTGTTCCACAGTACACATACAACGTGGACCTCCTTCTTCCTCAAAGAGCTTGCATAAAGTTATAAGACATGCCTAAAGACAGAATGTAAGAAGTACAAACTGAGTGATTTTCCTAAAATGTACTGTGAGAATCTAGGGTAAATTATCCACACACACATAGAAAGGTAATAGTACTACAGACTTTAACCATGGATCTGAGAATTACAAATCACGTGGGATATTTATAGGAATGAGGAACTCCATTTCAATTGGAAGGGAGCAAATGATTTTAAAACATCCAGATTCAAAATTTTAAGTTTAACTAATGTTCTGAATATTAAAAAAATATGTAAAGGATGTAACTTGAGTGAGGCTTATTGGGTAGAAAACCTGATCATCTAGAAGACCCAAACTCTATTTCCAGTGTACGCGCAAAGGCAACTGTCAATAATGGTAACCCCAGGTGATCCGAGGTTCTTTACTGGTGTCCATAGGCAGCCGCCTACATACAGAGGACACACAGACATGCTGGGAACAAACTCAGATACATGAATAAATATAAGTAAAGCTAAAACTTTGTTGAATTTGCTTAGTAACCTTTCTATTGCTTTGACAAAACACTATGAAAAATTTAGAGAAGAACATTTGAAGGAATTTACAATCTCAGAGGGTGAGTCCCTATCCATTATTTAGGGGATCATGGCAAGAGGCAGACAGACATGTATCTCAAACAGTAGATGGAAGCTTATGTCTTAAAACCACAACACACACACACACACACACACACACACACACACACACACAGAGGAAGAGAGAGAGAGAGAGATTGAAAAGTTTAAGAAATTTTGTAACTTCAAAGCATAACCACAGTGACAACCACTCCAAAAAGACCATTTGGCCTACTCCTTCTCTTCATTTTCTTTTCTTCAAAGAGAGAGGAATGAAAATAAGGAGAGATCTTTTTGTTGAAAAGTTTAACATGACAAAAGGTAAAGTTATCTGAAGGGCAGGAATGAAAATTGAAAATGCTTCCATGGAATTCAGCTTTAGAGCATTTTCTTAATTACTTAATGATGTGGGAGGGCCCAGACCACCGTAGGTGGTGCCAAAACTGGGCTGAAATTTCTGGATTCTATAAGAAAGCAGACTGAATAAACCATTGGGATCAAGCCAGTAAAAAGCACCCCTCCATGAGTTTGCATCAGCCCTTGCTTCCAGGTTTCCTGCTCTGAGTTGCTGCCCTCACTGCATTTTATAATTAACTGTTGTATGTAACTGTAAGCAAAATACATTCTTTCCTCACCAATTTGCTTTTGGTCATGGTATTTCTTTACAACAGTATTAACCCTAACTAAGACAGTCTTGTACTGTGTCACAGCTCCTGCTAATGGAGTGTACTGAAGCCATAATTTAGATTTTTATTCAAATTTCCAGATTCATGGGGCTTTATTTAACTAACATTTTGACAACAATTTACATTTCCTTCATCGCAAGAAGTTATTGGAAGCAGTTCCTTATTTTCTCGCTTTTTCCTTATTTTTTAAATAATATAATCTAATGTATCTTATGGTTATTCCTACTAAGGTCCCATAACCAAAATAACACATTTGTGCATTTTATTTCACGAACTTAATTCTCTGAGAATAAACTATAACAGACTTCATGTCATCTCATTTCAAGTTCACACACTTTGTTTCAATAATGACATGACACCATGATTCAATTGCAATTATGAAGAAACACTATGTAAAATACAAATTTACTAAGAAAATTCTCATATATTGTTCCAGAGGGATATTAATGTGCAAAGTCCCTGCCTTTTCTAGACACTGACAGATTATTTGTGATGGGGAAGATTTACTGTTTGCTTTCACTTGAAGAGATTTGTTCTTTCCCACCTCTCACTTGATCAGTAACACCGATGCTGAAATGAGTGTCAGAATAAGAAGGAAACAGATACATTACAAGAGCAGCACGTGTGTTTAATAGAGATCTTAATTCAATCGCAAGCACTTGTAACTCAGCGGTGTTCCCTCTAGATTAAGCATCTCAAGGACACGATTATCTAATTAGGGAGTGACATCCCAGGTTTTCAGCTTGGCATTAGCAGGAAATGTTGAATATCTATGATTGAAAATAATTTCAAGTGTGTGAGAATGATTGCTGAGTCACACTGTGTGGGAGCTGTCACTGAGTTACCACACATTGGGGATTAGTTTATACTTTGTCTCTAATCAAATTATCTACATGGGGAATAGGCACATATGTAAGATTAATATTATCGTGGGGAAATTCTGATATTCAAATTCAAATGCAACTCTCTCTAATCACAACATAAAACACTGGGCCTGTTTTTGAACATGATTGGCATGACAGAATGAACAAACTGATTTCAAATGAAGCTAATTTAAGCCAGTTGTGTCCTTTATGTTTCAACATATTATAATGTATACAATGTATTTGATCAAATTTACCTCCTGTCATTTTTTCCCTCTGATTTTTCTAATACCTAATTCTCTCTCCCAAAACTCTATACATAATTTTAACCCACTGAGTTCATATTTCCACTCATAACTTAGGAGATTTTGACAGGTTTTCCTGATGTTTGGTAGATCTCCCATCCTCTGGTAGATGGTTATACACCTACTGATAATCTTATCTGAATTTTGTTTTTGCAGAAACACCATCTCTTTGAGAAGAGCGCTTCTCCATGCTTTGCTTCAAACAATAGGACACTTCACAGCAGGAAGGCAAAATGGTGATATGATACTTATATTCAAAGAAATTAGTACTTTCAGAAACATGTGTGGGTTTTATTGTTTGTATATACTATATCCATATTGAGTTCTGTACAGCAACAGAATCGAGAAATAAACATTTAATCCTAGGATAAGTCAATTACTCTAATTGTTTCATAGAGTTTATTAATGCCTACTATATCTATAATGGTTTGTCAAAACTAAATATTTTGTAGTATGGAGCATCCCCTGAAGAACCCATTGTTTGTGTCACCATCTGCTTCATGTTAGATAAACAAAAGTGATATCATAAAGATGATTCTAATATTACCTTATTGTTCCATTGACCTTACCTCTTACACGAGAATTTATTTTTCCTGTTGTTGCTGTTGTTGCTGCTGCTGCTGCTACTACCATTGCTGCCACTGTGGGTGATGATGATGATGATTCCTTCAGAGCTAGCAGAACTAGTGCTTTCGAGCTATTATGGATATAAAATCAGTAGCTCTCTAGAAACCCTCTAGTCTCCTGGCATCATATTAGGACTGTTAAGGCACCCTGATTGTAGACTGATATGTGTTGGAGTTCCCCAGACTTTAAAGAAGCTATGTCTTCAAACACCAAGTAACCATTATGGGCTGAGCTTCTCAAGTGTCATTGAGTCGTTTACAATTTTAAAGCTGATATAAAAATTCAAAGACATACAAGACACACACACACACACACACACACACACACAGAGAGAGAGAGAGAGAGAGAGAGAGAGAGAGAGAGAGAGAGAGAGATCCATTCTCTTGTTAATGTTCCACTTGAGAACCCTAACTAAAATAAAAAGTGGTATCAGGAATGGAATACTGCTTTGACAGACCTGAGTATGTTTCAGGGTAGATTGCAGTGGCATTTGACATTTAGGCTGAAAAAGAAGGTGATGGTTAAGAGCAGAGAGGACTACTGTATGGGAACTTGGAATGTAAAATTGTTGAGAGTTGGGAAGACAATAACTCTGTCCAACTTTTGAAGTTTCAGAGGGAAGAGAGAATATTCAGCCTTTACAAACCTGTTTTAAGTTAAAATATGAATTAAGAATTTGTGGTTCTGATGAGTTGGAACTGAAAATATGGCTGTGGTTCTCAAGAGACCAGTAGCACTAAAAGAAAAACTTTGCTTTGCTGGGAAAATTGATATTGGATACTTGTCATGGGATAGGTACAATGTAGGTGGTTCTTTGTCCTTGAAGAGAGTCCAGGAGAGGCTATCGGTGAAGATGCAGTGCATTGCTATAGGATGACCAAGGGTTTTTGGAAATGCCAGTCCAGAGGGACAATCCACCAGGTAAGCAGGGTGTATGAGTGAGGCCAATCTGAGTCTTGGAAAAACTGTGTGTTCTCCAGGGAACAGACCCAGAGAAAGAGCTGCTCAAGCTTCTTGAAGCCCAGAATAGCATGAATCCCAAATTCTAACACAGTGTTATTCACTGTTTCAATTTGATTTTGTTTTGATTTGATTGAGACAGTGGCCTGATCTTCCTGAACATTGTTAATTTTATAGGAACCCATAGTTGTGAGACTTTGGATACTTTAGAAAAATTGTGAACTCTTATAGGCGCATTGATATTTTCAAATATACTGAGTTTTATTTGATTTTTTTTTCGGAGCTGAGGACCTATACTGAGTTTTAAATATGTACTTTTAAAATTGGGAATACATTTCTATTGTGATGTTGATCTAAGCAAGATAAGAAAGATGATTGATAGTATAGTATTGGGTTTTCATGTTGACCATGAGACAATTTTGTTTTGTTGTTAATGTTGTTGTTATATTACATAACATAGACATATTTAGGAAGAGAAAATATTAATTAAAAAACACATCTTCACAATATTAGCATGTTGGCAATTTTTTTTTGTTCTTTTTTTCAGAGCTGGGGACCGAACCCAGGGCCTTGTGCTTCTTAGGCAAGCGCTCTACCACTGAGCTAAATCCCCAGCCCCAAGGCAATTTTATTCTTGGGAGCATTTTATTGATTAATGATTGATGTGGAAACGCTTGGGCACTGGGCACAGGCAGTCTCTAGGCAGATAGTCTTGGAGTAGGTAAGAAAGCTAATTGAGTAAGCCAGAAAGAGCAAGTCAATAAGCCACATTCATTAAGGTTTGGCTTCAAGTACTGTCCACCTCCCCAGGTTCAGCCTTAAGCTCTTACCCCAACTTCTGTGGACTATATTCTCTAAGATAGAATAAAACTTTCTTTTTTTTTGTATTTGTTCATGGCATTTGATCACAGCCGTATAAATACTTAACTAAGACATACTAGCATTTTGAGTTTCGCACACTCTATTTCCTGAGGATTTTAATTGAATACTTGTCAGACACAGTGAAAAGAATAACCCAGGGTGAGCCTGACTTGAGGAACTGTGAAAGAGACTGCAGGAAAAAAAAGCAGAGGGCCTTTTAACTTGGGTGCATTTTGTTTCCTAAATTGTTCTTAAACATGATTTCATTCTTGCAATAAATGTTTACATTCAGTATTATTTATTCTTCCTGGATGTCAGATCATAGTTATAAAGCCTAATCTGGTCAAGGTCCTCTGATTCAAAATGTAGCCTTTTGCCTTCCTTTCATGCTTTCCCAGATAGAATCTATACTACATGTCAAGCAATTGTGTTTAAAATGATCTGTCTTAAGAAAGTTTTGGGAAAGGGTTTCTCTATTACTATTCAATACATACAAACTGCAATTTATTTACAAGTTTTTCTGATCACGTTCTTCTTACCGTGTTTTTCTTAACTCAAACAGCCTTCTTTGGAGCATTGCTTTCTTTGTTACATTCACACATAAAAGTAAACTGAAAGCGAAGTAAGACTGTCTATACCACGGGACTGTAGTCTGCCCCTTTCTTTTAGGTTCATAGATCCTGGGGCAGTTGAAAACTTGAAAAATATGTATATAAATCCACAAATTTCTGCTGCAATAAAATAATATTCTCAATGTAAAATACATTCCTCAGAGACTAGACTGAATTATATGATCTAGTACTCTTGATATTGTACAAATCTCAAGCTTACTCTGGCTAGAGAACTTGAATTGCATATATGTGAGAATATGGACAAATGACTAGAGCATAATTATAGGCTTCAACTTCCTTCTACTGCTCCTTCCAATAGATAAAGTTCATCTTACAACTTTAGGTTGGGCTTCAATAAATATTTTTCAGCAGATTTTCATGTGTATACTATTGAAGACACGGATTCAGTTAACCATTGCTACTGTAAAATATACACTAGACATTTTAATTCTTTAATTATTTTCAAAGTTCAATAGTGTTCCTAACCCATCCTTGAGTTTCCTACAGGTCACCAATGGGAGAGCAATGAGATTTAGAGAATTACAAAACCTTGATATAATTTCCACTGGGATTTTAAGCATAGATAGGATTTTCATACATGTTTTTCCAAATTGTTTTCGCATTTTGGTGTTAATTATTGTGCTGATATGCCCATTTAAATTTTACAGCCAAATGACACACCTGGTTAATAATTAATGTCTGATAATAACATGGAAATAAATAAATGTAATAGAATTAAGAATTGTTTAGACTAAGAAAACCATAGGATGAGCAACTACAATGGTTTTCACGAGCGCTGTTTAGCTACTATGACGAAAGAATGTGGCTCTGGACCTGGATTACATAAGTGTACAGTCAAACTATTGTCGCTTAATGCAAACCATTTTGTGACCATTTTTATTTTATGTTTAGATTGACTCAGAAAAACTAAGCGTTTTTTTTCTCTTAATCTTTGGACTATTTCACTTTAATGATCCATGGAGAAAAAAAGTCAAATTAATCTCCCTGAATTTGTAGTATTTTAGTACCTTTTTTTTTTTTTGGACATTGTCAACTTGACCAATTTGGTTTTTTTTGGTTAAGTTTTGTCTCACTACTGATCACTGTGAATCAGATCCAGAACAGAACTAGAGTTAGGACATCATCAAAGTTTTCTTCAAATACATAGTTAAAATAAGAGAATATTTTAATTGTTGATTTTAGTTAGCAGTATAACCAATTTCTTAGGAAAGTAATCTACAGATTCAAAGCAATCCCCATAAAAATCTCAAGTAAATTCTTCACAGAGTTAGAAAGAGCAAATTCATTTGGAATAACAAAAACCCTGGATACCAAAAACTATTCAAAACAATAAAAGAAATTCTGAGAGAATCATCAACCCTGACCTCTGGCTGTGTTACAGAGCAATAGTGATAAAAATTGTATGAAATTGGTACAGAGACAGGCAGGTAGATCAATGGAATAGAACTGAAAACCCTAAAGTGAACCCACACACCTATGGTCACTTGATCTTTGAGAAAGGAGCTAAAACCATCCAGTGGAAAAAAGACAACATTTTCAACAAATGGTGCTGGTTCAACTGGTGGTCAGCATGTAGAAGAATGCAAATTGATTCACTCTTATCTCCTTGTACAAAGCTCAATTCCAAGTGGATCAAGGACCTCCAGATAAAACCAGATACACTCAAGCTAGCAGAAGAGAAAATGGGGAAGACCATTGAACATATGGGCACAGGGGAAATTTTTGTGACCAGAACACCGATGGCTTATTTTCTAAGAACAATAATAGACATCATAAAATGTCAAAGTTTGTGTAAGGCAAAAGAGACTGTCAATAGGAAAAAATGGCAACCGACAGATTGGGAAATGATCTTTGCCAATTCCTACATCTGATAGAGGGCTAATATCTGTTAAATACAAAGAACTCAAGAAGGTAGACTGCAGGGAGCCAAATAACCCTGTTTAAATATGGTGTACAGAGCTAAACAAAGAATTCTCAACTGAGGAATATCAAATGGTGACTAAAGAAATGTCCAACATCCTTAGTTGTCAGGGAAATGAAAATCAAAACAAGCCTGAGATTCTATCTCAAACAAGTTAGAATGGTTAAGATAAAAAAATGAGGTGACAACAGAGGCTAGTGAGGAAGCAGAGGAAAAGGAACACTCCTCCATTGTTGGTGTGATTGCAAACTGGTGAACACTCTGGAAATCAGTCTGGAGATTTCTCAGAAAATTGGACATAGTACTAACTGAGGACCCAGCTATACCACTCCTGGGCATATACTCAAAAGAGGCTCCAACATATAAGAAGGACACATCCTCTACTATGTTCACAGCAGCCTTATTTATAACAGCCAGAAGCTGGAAAGAACCCTGATGCCCTTCAACATAGGAATGAATACAGAAAACGTGATACATTTACACAACGGGATACTACTCAACTATTAAAAACAACAACTTCATGAAATTCTTAGGCAAATGGATGGAACTAGAAAATAATATTCTGAGTGAGGTAACCCAATCATGAAAGAACACACATGGTATGAACCCACTGATAACCAGATATTAGACCCAAACCATGGATTAGCCAATAATACAGGTCATAGGAAGCTCAAGAAGAAAGACAATCAAAGAGTAGATGCTTCGGACCTTCTTAGAAGAGGAACAAAACTACAGAAGGAAATATGGAGACAAAATGTGGAGCAGAGACTGAAGGAAAGGCCATCCAGAGACTGCTTCACCTCGGGGATCCATCCCAGATACATCCACCAAACCCAGACAATATTGTGATGCCAAGAAGTGCATGTTGAGAAAAGCCTGCTATAGCTGTCTTAAGAGAGGCTCTGCCAGAGCCTGACAAATACAGAGGTGGATGCTCATAGCCAACCATTGAACTGAGAATGTAAGAGTTAGAGAAAAGACTGAAGTAGCTGAAGTGGTTTGCAACCCCATAGGAAGAGATGGTATGCATCTGGTATGCATGAAGAGAGCGATAGTACTCACATACATAACATGAATAAATCCATAGCAAACAAACAAGCAAGCAAAACAATACATTTGGATACCTATGTGGCCACATAATTAACTAAATACTAACAATGATGGTATTTAAACTTCGAGTTTTCAAGAGGCCAATCCATACATACATGAGGGCAAATTGAGCAAAGTATACAAACATAGCCAACTTCATTATTTTAAAATTTTTAACATTTAACCATGTAAAACCATGTTAGTCTCTCTAGATATGTGCATTTATGTATATGTGTATTGAGGCAAGAGGGTTTGGATCACCCTGGAGCTGCAGTTTCAGGTTCTGAGAGACTTGATGTGCAAGCAGGCAGTGGTGATTACTTTTAATCCATGAGCCATTTCTTCAGCCCCTAAATATATAATATTTATTCAATAAAATTGTTGCAGAAAATGTAAATAAACACTCAAGACAGCAGTAATTTAGAATCTCAATTTAAATAACCAGAGAAATCCTAGACATTTTAGTTGATATGTTAACAATACAAGAATCAATGATGAAAGGTGTAAAAATTCTAAACTCGAGCAATGACAATGAAAGACACATCAAACAACATCAGAAATTTTTGATCAACTTTAAAAGTCAAAAGAAACTGAAAATATGCACATCTAGTTATTATAGTTAATGAGACACCAGGTAGGCCTGTACTAAGCTAGATCTTTCATAAAAAGATGGTCACCATATATCGACACAAGAACAATTCCTCAAAGGATTTTATTTAAATGATTTTATGCAATATATTGTTATATTTGCTTCTCTCTCAACTTCTCTAAGATCTTCCTAACTTGATATTATCCTTCCTACAACCTCTTTCAGTCTATTTCTCAAGAGAAAGAGAGAGAAAGAGAGTTATAGAGAGAGACAGAAACAGAGACAGAGACAGAGAGAGAGAAAACTCTCTCAAAAACTCAAAGTGAAAACCTAAACAAACTGTCAAAAGACCAATAAGACAAAAATTGTCAAAGCCATATCAAACAAAATCAGACAATTATATCTATCTCTATATTGATATAGGCATAAGATGTACATATTTATATATTTCTATATATCTATATATACATATTCATATTTATTAACATATACCTCATAAAATGGTTGTGAAATAATTTCAATTCCTCAACTTCATTTTTAGATAAGTTTTCCAAAGTAAAAATCAACATAAAAACTTCAATAATTGTATCACCATTTTATTTAACAGAAAATTTCAAAATATTATATTCTTCAGATAATGTTTCACATAATTAGAAAGATCTAATAATATTTAATATAGGTTTATGACATTTTAGCCACAAACATTAACAAATTGTGGTAAAAATGAAATTATACTTTATATATACTTGTTAATAGGGAATTATAAATCAGTGTCCATAGTATTTACAGAAGCTCCTCTGATATGCAGAGATCAAAAAATCCATTTTGAATCAACAAGGTTTTAATGGAAAATTAAAAGCAGCAATTGAAAATCGTTAATATTGATTGATGGTAATAACCCAACTTTTAGTATCTCTGTGAGAGCTATGATTCTTCAGAATAAAAGTTTATACTTTCAAATGCTTACCTAAACATTTTTCTGATCACAAGACAAAACAAAAGTACAGCCAGAATACAGCAAATACAGAGGCGAATGCCAGCAGCAAACCACTGAACTGAGAATAGGACCCCCGTTGAAGGAATCAGAGAAAGAACTGGAAGAGCTTGAAGGGGCTCGAGACCCCTTATGAACAACAATGCCAAGCAACCAGAGCTTCCAGGGACTAAGCCACTACCTAAAGACTATACATGGACTGACACTGGACTCTGACCTCATAGGTAGCAATGAATATCCTAGTAAGAGCACCAGTGGAAGGGGAAGCCCTGGGTCCTGCTAAGACTGACACCCCCCCCCCGTGAACTCGATTGTTGGGGGGAGGGCGGCAATGGGGGGAGGATGGGGAGGGGAACAACCGCAAAGAAGGGGATGGGGAGGGATTAGGGGGATGTTTGCCCGGATACCGGGAAAGGAAATAACACTCGAAATGTATATAAGAAATACTCAAGTTAATAAAAAAAAAAAAGAAATCTAAAAAAAAAAAAAAGTAAAATCTTAAATAATGTACGTAAAAGTTGCAAAGAGTAAAGATAAGCCCGACCCAATATAGATGGATGGAAGGAAGTTTAAAAAGATTAATAAATTGATGATTAAAATATGTAGATTCAAAAAATGTTTCATTTAAAAGAAAATTAATAGTAAAAAACTTGAGCCAAATTAACCCAAGAAAGGTGACTCAAATTAATAAAATTAAAAATTAAAAAAGGTAATTATAGTAGACTGTAATAAAATCCATAGTATATTTGCAAAAACTCTGAAAACTTATATTTTAAGAATATGCAACAGCTAGAAGAGATGAATGATTTGTAAAATATTATTTGCTACCCAAATTAAATTCTGAAGGTAAATATGGCTGAGAGAGATAAAAAAAATTGAAATGGTATTCTAAATTCCATCACACACAGACGTCAAGAATCAAACAGATTCAAAGATGATTATACCAAACATTTAACAGCTTACACCAATACATTTATATTTTTCACAGTAAAGAAAGGGATACAGGACTCCCAACTCAGAATGAAATGTCAACATTCATTTGATACCAAAGCCAGATTTAGACCGACACAAAAGAAAACTATTGATCAATTTCCCTACTGAACAAAAATACAAAATTTATCAAGAAATTTTAAAAACCAAATAGAAAAATGATTACTATCATGCAAGAGAACGACATTGATTTCATCCTGGGGATGAATGTTTGGCTGGTTCCGTAAAGGCCAATCCATAAACGTCAACTGTGACCAGTACACCCCAGCTCCTGACTCCTGTCCTTATGGAAGCCAGGAAACAGAAGTTTTAGTCTGTACGTTTTACTTTATTCCGAGAACTGGCAGTATGAGAAGACCGTGGACTAAGCACTTAAAACTTACCCTTTATCTGATACCCAGGTAGTCAATTATTTTTTTTTCGGAGCTGGGGACTGAACCCAGGGCCTTGAGCTTGCTAGGCAAGCGCTCTACCACTGAGCTAAATCTCCAACCTTCAGGTAGTCAATTATATATGATAAAGAGGAGTTCAAAGTCGGGCAAACTAATTCTGGGGTTCAGAATTCCCCCACTAGTCTGGCATGTAACAACATTTCTGAGACATATGATGTAAGTCTTTCTTCATTCTTTCTCTCTTTCTTTCTCTCTTCCTTTCTTTCTTTCTTTCTTTCTTTCTTTCTTTCTTTCTTTCTTTCCTTCTGTGTCTAACCCCTGTATATTCCAATTTTGTGAGTATTCAGGCTGACACTTCTAGAAATTTCAAAAATGGTAACTTTCTACTTCTTTCAAACTTGTGTTTCCTCAGGATTATGTGTGATAAGGAAAGGCTACCACAAACAATATTTAATAATTTTTATGTTCCAAGCTATTAATAACATGTATCCATACAAAGTAGTTTAATAAATATCCTCACAATAGATATTATGAAAGTATTCACCTTTTTTGCCTCTTGTCTATTTTCATGATGACCACCCACCCATAAATCTATAGAAAGACAGAAGCATATGGTTATCTCAATACAGAAGGGAAGTGCCTTGAAATAGGAAACATCTATGAAGGAATTTTAATCCAGCAACATGGATACTCTGGCTAGCATACAGATAAACAATGTAGAAGCACATAAAGTGATGGATGAATCAAAAAGAATTTGACAGAACGAGTGAGAGATACAATATAACCAACTGTTTTGAGAACACATAGGAAAGAGAGGGCATTTAGTCAGCACAGGGTGCCTCAGTTATGTTCAGTTGTTGAGTTCAGAATAGTGGATTTGAGTCAATCAAGTGTGAGTCAATGTGGTGAGTACAAGAGAGTAAAGCTGACTTCATTCAGGAGTTCATGCAGTTCAATGCACATTAGCAGATGCAGTTGAAGCAAGAAAATTAGAAGGATCTAAAAGATTAGATGAAATCGCTAGAGTTAGTTTGAAGCCAGCCAGGGTAATTCAGTGAGAAGGTGATAGAATTAAGATTGAATCAGTCAGCTTGAAGAGGAGTTTGAGCCTGAACAGCTGATTTGAACTAGCCACCTAGAGTTCAGAAAGAACTAGAAAGGGTGAGCTTATTTAGCAGTAAGTTTCAGAGGCTGAAATCATTCTTGGCATAGATTAGATTGCATGGAGGCCAGAAAAATCCAGGCCTAAGCCTAGATTAACAGACAGAACCAATGAGGGTAAGAAATAAATTACATCAGGCATACCAAAGTTACTTTTATAAACACATTCCATAACAAAAGCCCTGAAGAAATATGTAATTGATGTTACTTTTATATCAATATAGTAAACAACATGACCAACCCGTAACCAATATGATAATAAAGTTCAAAAATTGTGAGTATCCACCTCCCCTCAAACTGAAAAGGTGTGTGATACTCACTATCAACATTTCTACTGAATACAAGCTTTGAAAATTAGCTCCTTTACTAAGACAAATGAAAGAAGATATGTCAGAGGTGAATAACAACATGGAGTGAAGTTACTCCTAATACTATGCAAAACCTCCCAAAAGACTGCTTCAGAAAACTCTCATTTGATAATTTCTCCATTAATGTAGTGAGGTACAAACAAAATGAATATTAAAAAATGGAGATTTTTTTCACTTATTACATTTGATTTTATCCTAGATTTCTGGTTCTTGGTCTCCCAAGAAGAGTGGGCATTAAGTCAAATCAAACACTGGTTATTCCTTCAGGTTTTGTGTCCTCTTTGCCATATCATATTTTACAGGTAGGACGGCCTTGTAGATCAAAGGTTTTACACTTGGGTTGGTGTTTTTATTTCTCTTTTGGAAGTGTACCGTCATACCAAGGAGAATGGAATGTAGGGGCCAATTAAGGCATAAGCTGTGTTACTTGGTGATTAATAAAGAGGGTGGACATTATCTTTAGCAACGGAGCTGTCCACTTGTGAAGAACAATCTATTCTTTTGGCAACAACCTGGGTTGTTTGGTGATTTTCACTAGACCCTTTGGTTCACATGTCAATTGGATTTAACCCAGTTCCAGAAGTAGAATGTTCACTTGGTGACTATTACCTGCTAAGACTGAACCCCCAGTGAACTAGACTGTTGGGGGGAGGGCGGCAATGGGGGGAGGGTTGGGAGGGGAACAGCCATAAGGAAGGGGTGGGGGGAGGGGGATGTTTGCCCGGAAACCGGGAAATGGAATAACACTCGAAATGTATATAAGAAATACTCAAGTTAATAAAAATATTACCTTCATATATTTAAGACAATTCCTAATGATTTAGGTTGAAACCTACCATCCCTCAAAAGTCCCTCAATTCTAAATATATTCCTCCACATTGCTTCTCCTTCCCACTGCAACTCTACTTTTCAGTCCCTCTCCCCTGCTCACAGCCCTATAAAATCTATTCTATTTCCTTCTTCTATGGATACCCATGTTTCCCTCCAACCCGACCTGTTCTAACCTAACCTCTCTGAGTTTATGAACTGTAGCATGGTTATCATTTATTTAAGGGCCAAAATCCACACATAAGTGAATACATAAAATATTTATCTTTCTGGATCTGGATTACCTCATTCAAGATGATTTTTTTCCTAGTTCCATGCATTGGAATGCACATTTTATAAAAGTAGTGACAAGATGATACTTAATGATATTCTGAAATACTCATAGATCAGTACCTTCCTCAACATCAGAAAAACTTCCTAATGTAGGAAATTGGAACAAATATAAAGAGAAACTGCCAGGAGAGAGAGAAAGAGACAGAGACAGAGACAGAGAGACAGAGAGAGATTGAGAGACACACAGAGACACAGAGATACAGAGACAGAGGGAGGATAGAGGCAGAAAGAGTCAGAGACAGAGGCAGAGACAGAGACAGAGAAAGACCTTGGAACACTCAACTGTAAATGGAATGGCTTCACTAAATCCCTTCCTCAGAAGAGAAGTCAGGGAACACCGAAGAAGAGGAGGCAGAAAGAGACTGAAGCAGCATGCATAAATCCTGCATCAATCTTTCATATATTATGCTTCTCAGTTTAGTGTTTTTATAAGACTTCTAAGTATATGAATGACTAGGACACTGATTCTTTGCCCTCACTTGGGTTCTTTGGTTCTTTCCTTCAGTTGGTATGTCTTGTCTAACTCCAATGTGATGCTTTTTCTTTTTCTATTATATTTTCTTTTATTATGTTTTGTGGTTTCCTTAAAAACATGGTCTTTCCTCATGAAAGACAGAAAGGGATCTGATAGGTGGGGATGTAGGGAGAAACTGGGAAAAGTGGACGAAGTGAAAACTGTAACCAGGATATATTGTATGAGAAAAGAATCTATTGCTAATAAAAGGGGAACAAACAAAAATAATGAACTTGGGGAAAAATGGTTCCATCCACAGTAATTCAAAAAATATCTAGGAAAACATGTATGGTGGAATATCAAAGACCCTGACAACAAAAAGCTTAACATACTAAAGAAAGAATATAGTTGTTAAGAATTTTCACTAGATCTTTTGGTTCAAAAAACATAGAGAAATATGTAGAAATATATATGTGAAGTAAGATGTATGAATTAATTTTAGAAACTAATATTGTGAAGTTGGCTATATTACTGAAGCAATTTACAGATTCAACATAATTCCAATCATGTTTTGTATAGAACTTCACAGAACTAGTAACTATAAAAACTTCCATATACCCCCAGCAGACCTAATCAGAACTCTACATTGAACTGGTAGATTACTTTTGGTAGGATAACAATTTTTAATACAATATATAAGAATGGGAGATCTTTCATATTTTCATATCTTTGATTTCTTTCTTCAACGTCTTCAAGTTCTCATCATACAAATCTTTCATTTGTTTGCTTAGAGTTACCCAAGACATAGTATATCATTTGAAGTTATTATAAAAGTGCTGTTTCTTTAATTTCTTTCTCAGGCTGCTTGGCATTTGTATGGGGGAATTCTATTAATTATTGTGAGTTAGTTTTATAATTTTCTACTGTGTTGAAAGTGTTTATCAGCATGAAGAGTTTTCTAGTTTCTTTTCAGTGTCACTTATATATTCTACCATATCGTCTCCAAGTAAATGTATTTTACTTATTTCAACTTCTATCCTTTTGGTCTTCAGTTGACTTGCTGTTCTAGCTAAGACTTCGTGAACTATAATGAGTAAGTACAGAAAGAGTGGACAACTGTGATATAACTTTACTTGAAGATTATTTCTCTTTAAAGTGATATTGGGTATGGCTTGCTGTAAACTGTTTTTTATTATGTTTAGGTGTGGCCCTTGTACCCTAAATCTCATCATTTTTTAAAATACTTTATCTCGTATTTTGGGGGGCTTTTTTTATCCTTACTTGTCTGTTTAAAAATTTACACTTTAATCTTTTTATTTATTTTTTTTTGCAATCCAGACTTATCCCCCTTGCAGTCCATGCTCTGACTGTTCCACATTTCATACTTTATCCCACCACCCAACTCCTGTCTCCAAGTGGATGGTCCCACTCCCTACCCAACCAGACCTCCCCATTTGCTGGGGCCCCAAATCTCTTGACGGTTAGATGCATCTTCTCTGACTGAGTCCAGCCCTGGCAGTCCTCTGCTGTATATGTGTTGGGGGCCCCATATCAGCTGGTGTAGGCTGCCTGGTTGGTGGCTCAGTGTCTCAGAGATTCTGGGGGTCCAGTTAGTTGAGACTGCTTGTTTTCCTATGGGGTGACCCTCCTTTTCAGCTTCTTCCAGCTTCTCTTCACGGCTTTTATCATGACGGTATGTTGGATTTTTGTCAAAGGCATTTCTTCTTGCATCTACTGATATTATCAGTTGCCTTTTGTATTTAGCTTGCTTATATGGCAAATTACATTTACCAATTTATATATGTTCTACTGTCATTCAACTTCTGGAAAGATGCTTACTTGACAATAGTTTGCAAATATTTCATCAAATGTATTAAAGTTCATAATAAAAACTGATTTGTATTTATTTTGCTTTGCAGGGTATTTAGGTGGTTTGGAGAGCAGAGTAACTGTGTCCTCATAAAAGAATTTGCTTCATTTTGTTTCTACTTTTGTCAAATAATTTGAGGAGTATTGGCATTAACTCTTTATTGAACCTGAAAGAAATCTGCACTGAAATTTTGTGTTCTTATACTTTTAATCATTGGAGGACTTTTAATTGTTGGTTCTATTTTTTCTAGGAGTTTTATGTTTGTTTAAAGTGCATCTTTGAGCCCTTGGTCCTGTGAAGGCTCATTTCTCCAGTGTAACAGAATGCCAGGGCATTGAGATGGGAGTGGCAGCATCTTCAAGGAAGCAGGGAGAGGAGGAAGGGGGATAACATTTGAAATGTAAATGCATAAAATATCCAATAAAAATAAAATAAAATGCTTCTTTGATCTAAATTAACTTTGGCAAGTGGTATGCATCAAGAAAAGTATTTTTTTTCTAATTTAGCAGGGTATAGGTTTTAAAAGTATGGTTTATGTATCTTTGGATTCCCTCACTCTGTGTTCCTATGCCCCCATCTGATTTCTAATTTCATTAATTTGGACATTTTCTCTCCACCTTTTAATTTTCTCAAAGAATGAACTTGAGCTTGAATGGGGTTTGTAACGAAGCTCCCATATGTCTAAGCAGAACTCCTCATATACATATGATACTCACTGATCATTACTAACATAATTGACCATACTCCTGAAGAATACTCCACTCGTAACTGTGAAGAGTACTTTTAAACTAGTGATGGGAGTTCATGTGTCCATCTCATATCCAAACTGGAATGCTGACTTTCTTCATTTAATTCAGGACTATGTAAGCTTCTATGAATTAATCAGTGCAATATCGCTCTCAGGTCCATAAGAAAATGTTTGGGTCCAATTCTCACGGAGCTCTAGCCCTTACAGTTTTTCCATTCCATCATCTGTTAATTTTTATGAATCTTGGAGATGAGGACTATGACACAGATATTTCTTTTGTGATTCAACATTTCACAGACAATTTTGTTCTGTATTTTGACCAGTATAAACTTTTGTATTAACCCCCAGATTTTGAACAAAGAATCTTCTCTGATGGACATGTAGAGTTGTAATAATTTATGGGTATAGAATTATACACAGAGGCGTTTGATAGTATGTCTATTTTTGTAAAGTTGTTGCAGTATATTGACCTTAAAGACTTGTAAACTCTGAGCCAGAAGATTGTTGCTGGCATGAGTCTCTGTACATGAGGGTTTAAATCCATCTTGAACATTATTAGCTACTCTTACACATTCATGTTCTATTACACACATAAGCGTATCTTTCCAGGCCAATCTAACTGAAAGGATTTAAAGTTTGGAACGACTATTGATGCATAGTGTTTTACAGGGACCCATGTAGCACCTTCCAGTACTGTGAGAGCTAGCCTAATGAATTGATAGAAAGCTTCTAGGTCAAATGGATTTTGCCTTGACATGGTACCAAAGCCTACAGTGTCTTTATCAAGGCTTGGTGGACATCCAAGGGCAATGGGAATCCCTTACCAACCAATTCAAAGGGAGGCAACACAGATATGCTGTTGGGAATTTTATTTGTCAGCCTTTGCATTATGGAAGAAGAACATATTTTACCCTGCTCTAGAGTAACTCCTATTAATTATAGCTCTCGCCCTTTGTCTTTCCTTTCCATCTACTTGACTTTTTTGAAGGAAAGAATATATCAAGCTTCTAAATGTTGGCGTTTAATGAATTTAATAAAAGGCATTCCCAAAAAATTGCATTTCACAATCAGCTTTTTTATATCATCACTAAGAATACCTGAGAAAATTGTATCTGCACATATAGGTGTGACCTTACCAAAAAGGGCTAACCTGTAAAATTTATAGGGTGATCAAATTTCAAAATGCCAAACTGCTCTCTCTCTCTCTCTCTCTCTCTCTCTCTCTCTATATATATATATATATATATATATATATATATATATATATATATATATATCCTGCTCTCTTTCGCTCTCTCCTCCACCCATCCCACCTTCCCTCCCCGCCCCCCCACCTTTCTATGCCTTTGACTTTATACATCTAAGTCTATTTCTATTAATGGGGGACATTTAATAATTACATAATCCACAGTTAAATATATCATTTAAAAAAAAACACCGAACTTATTGATGAATAAGACAGGAAAGTTAGAATTAATTAATTAATAACTTAATTTAATTTAACTTTATCTTTTTTTACAGTCCTGACTTTATCTTTTCCCTGTCCACCCTCTGACTGTTCCACATCCCTGTCTCCACTATGATGCCCCCACCCCCACTCCTACCCCACCAAACCTCCCTACTCCCTGGGGCCTCCAGTCTCTTGAGGGTTAGGTGCATCTCACTGAGTCCAGACCCTTCAGTCCTCTGCTGTATATGTGTTGGGGGCCTCTTTTCCATTTTAGTCCCTGCAGGTCTTTTAGACAAGAGCAATTCTGGGTCAAAGTTTTTGACTGTGAGATGGCAACCCCATCCCTCCTCTTGATGCCTTATCTTTCTACTAGAGGTGGGAAGTTAGACTTTATTAATGAGCCCTTTTAAAATTATGTTAAATGTTCTAAACAAAGCATTCTCTTTCCATAATTCTTTTCTTCACTTAAACCTTATGGAGTAAACATGTGAGAATATATAAAGCCAGCTTTATAAAATGATGTTCACATATGATTACCCTTATATATGATTTTATAACTGTAATATGAATAGGTATGTTCATGTATAAACTTTTAACTTACATTCTATTGATTTACAGAAAATTTTTGCCATGTGTGCAAAGTCACTTTTGGAGTTTAGCAGAGAAAACAAGCAGAACAAAAAACTTGATATGTAACTATTTCATTTTATTTATATTTTTATCCTACTTTGTTCAAATTTTAAAGTGTCAAACTTGAAAAGTGAGAGAAGATAAACACTTATCTGGTATCTTCACACTTGGCCTGATGTGAAACCATTTCAGCCTAATTGCTGCCACAGTCTACCTCCTAAAATGGCCCCATGGATCACTTCTACTGCTGATCATTCCCTGGGTCGCAGCACACAGAACCACTAAATTTTCGTTCTTGGAAAAATAGATGTCTACTGTAATCTCAAAAAGGGTTACAAAACAAATCGCTGGCTATTTAGCTGTCACCTTGGCTTCTATGCTATTCTCTAAGAGAATAATTTTCTATTATTTTTCAATGTATCTTGCTCCCTAGAAGTAAAGTTTTCCATGAGATGTGAGCCCCCTCCAGAAAGAGTTTAGATTTGTGTGGATGGGTATAAGTATATAAGTAGTAAATGTGAAAGAGGTTCATGAAGAACTTCTAATCCTTTCTATATGTCCCTTATGCTTCTATTTTGACATCATTTCTTATGGAATATTTTGAGGGAAAACACAGTACAGCATAGATAAAGCACATGATTCCCACCTCTACCAGATTTTGTTTTATGTTGCCAAAATGCACTTATTTTCAGTGACCCAGTAAATAAGTAAGCACTTCTCCAATCCATTCTTGTGCCATTGTTGTTCATTTTCTACACATACCTCCTTGGATGTCATCCCTCATCAAAGCAGCTATTTCGCTGGATACTAACGTCAGAATATAGAGGAATTTTAATCCAACAACATGACTGTTCTGATGAGGTTCAAATCCAAAGAGCACCTAGGTATGTGTAATCTGGCTGGAGTGCAGAAACACCACATGCCTTTAATCTCTTTGGCTCGAATACAGACATGCCCTTAGTAAATATTTTTTAATACCCCTGCCCTCCAATGAAGGTGAAATTAGTTTGAGAAGGAAGCAATCATGTTTAAAAGTAACAATTAATTGAGACGCAGACAAAGTGACAAATCAGAGAAAAAATTAAAACAATGAAGTCAGTGCTAGTATATAACCATCTCTTACGAGAATTTACACAAAAGAGACTATTTCAATGCAGAATGGGTCAGGAATGGAGGGCAGGTCAGTGAGTACAGTTCAGTTGAGTATAAATATAGCTTTCATTCATCAGATAGAATTTTCATCTTGGAGACTTACTGCCGAATAAATTCACCCTTTCTAGTTCTTTCTGAATGCTGCCAGTCTGGTTCAACTCAGCTGTTCTCCCTCAAACTCCTCTTTACCCTGACTGACTCAATGTGCCTTCTCTGGCCTTTTCACTGAATTGCTCTGCTTGGCCTCATACTAACTTGGGCAATATGTTCCAGTTTTCCGGCTCCTTTTTATTCTTTGGCTTATTCTGCTTTCACCTGTGTCAGCATGTTCGCTCTGTAACCAGTCTCAAAAACAAAACAAAACAAAACAAAACAAAAAAACAAACAAAACAAAACAAAAAAACAAAAAAAAAAACTGATCCTATAAAAACTGCCTCTGATGTGAACTCAATCAAACTCAACTGTCTTGACTCAACTCTCTCCCTCCTCACTGCACTAGAGGTAGCCTCTCTTTCATGTCTGTTCTCATGAAACTTGGGCATATCTTATCTCTGACTCATTCTGTCAAATCTTTCTCTGATTCATCACTTTTTCTGACCCTCAGTTAGATATCACTCAAACATTGTTGCTTCCTTCTACAAAGTAACCTTATCTTCATTACTAGGAATTACAGGTACTTATGAAGTATGTCTCTGTATTCCAAGGAGATTGTACTATATCCAGGGTTTATCTACATTCCAGCCTGATCACAGAAACCTAGAAAATTTTGGGATGTGATCCCTTACCAGAGCAGCATGCTGCTGGATTAGAAGTTCTCTAAAATTCAGTTCAGGCAATGCAGTGGAGTTCAGTACAGTGGAATTCATGCAGTTCCATAAAGTTCCATTCCGTTCCATTCCGTTCCTGCAGCCAGTGCAGTCGGTGCAGTTCAATTCATAGAAGTCAGAGGCAGGTTGTCCAAAAAGAGAAGTTCAGTGAGAAGCAAGAGAAGCCAATATGAGTCAGTCAAGTTGAAGAGGAGTTTGGGCCAGATCATCTGATTTGAACCAGCCATCCAGAATTCAGAGAGTTAGAAAGGATGAGTTTATCTGCAGTAAGCCTCCTAGACAATAATTATATCTAGCAAATAAAAGTTATTTTTACTTATAATCCATCTTTTATTTTAATTTTAATTGTTTCAATAAATTTAATATATTTTATAATTTTACATGACTACTTTGTCTTTAAAGATTTTTTCATTAAAATTTAATTATATCAGTTTCTCCCTTCCCTTTCCTTGGCCCAGACCTTTCTAATTCATTTCCCTTCAACTCTTTTTATGTCTCCTGCCACTCTTAAGTTAAAAATCTATTTTCTTTGGTTATTATTGTGACATATATATGTGTATGTATATGTGGCTCAGTTTTTGTGTATATGGTATAAATTCTAATAACTTTGTATTGGGTAACCAACTAAGGAGCTCAACCTTGGAAAATGCGAATTCTCCCTTTTTCCACAGCTATTAGTTTCCTCTAATTCTTTATCTACTGTGGGACCAAAATTTTTTATCATTTGTTTCATCCATGACTTGTGGCAAATTTATATACTCTGTCTTCTTCCTTTCATAAAGGCAAACATTGAAGAAAACTATTCATAGGCAAATATTATAATTATTTTATGATATATTCTTATGTTATTCTGTATTTTATTTGCTTCAATTTAAATTATGATAGTAATAAAAATCTGGTTGTTTATAAATTGGTCCAAGTGAAAAGTAAGAAATTTATTACAAAACTAGACTGAACCTTTGCCAAAGAGAAACATAGATAATGTGTGTGTGTGTATGTGTATGTGAAAGAGAGAGAGAGAGATACAGAGAAAGAGACAGAGAGAGAAAGAAAGAGAAAGAATGAGAAAGAAAGAATAGGAAAAAATCTTAAAAGATACAGAAACAGGGAAAAGGAGAGAGAGAAAGAGAGAGAGAGAGAGAGAGAGAGAGAGAGAGAGAGAGGAATGCAACCCTTAATATACATTTTATGAATCTAAGCACAATTGATCTGTTTTCTTACTAAATGAGTTAAAATAAGCCTTTTCCTTTATCACCTGTAAACAATTTTAACTGATTGCAAACACAATGCAGATTTTACTGTCCTTGAAAATACTCTGTATGAAACCAGAGACTTCCCTATTCTATTCTGTACCAGTTCAACTGTTTTATACCCACCAGCACTTTTTTTCCAACTTGGCAGAAATGTATTTTGTTCCTTTTTATTATTATTATTTTATTTCTCAGCACAACACTTGATCAGAGTAAAATTCTCTAGCTGTCATTTTTCTTGCCAAATAATACTAATGCAGGCATTCTATTGTATGCTACAATAACTCTAGAAACATATTGTTTGGAACAGTAACACTTTCGTTAGATTAGTAGTTTTTCTCTGGAAATAGTACACACTGTATCATTTGGCTTTGGAACAAGGCAATACACGAGAGAGTTCTAATCACATTTTCTCTCCATGAACTTCAATCTCCACTGATTACAGACACAAAAAGCATAATACTCAACATTCTGACAAATGTGTAATATGTAAAGCATTCATACATCAAAGCTATGCAGAATTACTTAGATGAATTTACATTCTCCTCCAGTAAGTAGCAATTCCCAAATCCCATAAACAGGGATTTACATGTACAACCGGAACAATTGAAAGGCATTGTCAACATGCAGATATCATAGCCCTGCAAATGTGGGATTTTTAAAGCTATCATTTTAACATGTTTATCATAAGACTATATGTTTTTGTCAAGAGAATGGATTTACACAGTAAAAGGTCTGTATACTGTATGAAAAATTTTCAGTTAGGATGAAGTAACATACTATCCCCTTTACAGTCTGTAATCCTTGCTCATTTTCATTGAAAACAATTTGAATCAGTAAAAAACATTAACTTGCAAGTATATTACCCTCAAAATGTAGCATATTTTTCACCCGAAGGCAGAAATTAAGTAGCATCCTAATCATTTTCCCCACAAGCGATGTTTACATTGTAAACTGTGGATCAAATAATAGGTGGAGAACAAACAGCAGGGGCAGATGAACTTCGGAAAATAAATGAGGTCTATTCAAATGCAAATATTGTCATTATTAAAAAAAAGACAGGAAACTTCTTAAAATATCCAGTACATCGAAGTGAATGATTTCCCAGTGGTTTTTCCTGCATCATATATATAAAATAGTTTTCCATATGTTGATATCTAATTATTAGATTTATTAGTCTTTATAATTTATATTATCTTTATTTCTTGTCTATGTATTGACAATACTTTCTAAAAACACTTTTAGACCTTCAGTTTTATGCTAACTAGGAAACAGTATTTGATGATTTAATTTATTCAGAGAGAGAATAGATGAATAATAATTTCAATATATTGCAGTGTTAAAAACCCATATCTGACCTTCTTTAAGCACGAATGGTACCATTTAGAATGATAGATGATCCTAAGCAGTGATCTGTCTTGGTAATATGCATCATGATGTTTAATCTGCATAACTCTTTCTACTTACGTATCTATCATCTATATGACTAAACTGTTTGCTTACTATCTTTCAGATGGTTAGGGAAAGTTCATTTTGTAATCAAGAAGAGGTTAGAAGCCATAACACTGTTCACTGTACGTGTAATATCTGGGAGTTAAGAAAGATGCAATTGCTTTGGCCATTGGAATGTTTGATGGCGTTAGGTTATTTTGTATGAAATTTAAATTTTTATCAATTTAAAAAACGAGTTCATCTTGGTCACTTAATATATTTTTTTAAAGACCATGCCATTACATGTGCCTTTATTTTTCCCTACCTTGCTTTCCTGCATTGTCTTGCTAATATTAATTCATAGTCAAATGTGACCTTTTTATGTTAGGTTTCCCTGCATGTCTATGTACAATTACTTCAAATGCCTTGAGTTTATTAGATGGACACTTTTATTACATATTCGGGTATATCTTAGAATGTAAGACTTTTGTCTCATAAAAATAAAACCAATAGAGCCAAAACAAGAAAAACATATTTGTTTGAAGTTAATGACAACAAAAATATAACAATCATCTGAAAATGATTATGAGGAAGTTATTACCTTTCTATTTCTATTATTTTTGAAGACGTTAACTCTTAAGAAAAACTACAGTTAATTATGAGATGATTCATGATACTTGAAAAAAAATCAGTAAAAATGTAGAAATATTTTCATGTTTTTTTAATAGCTACAGAAAACAGAAGAGACATAAACCAAGGATAAAATAGTGTTAGGAGTACCAGGTAAGTGGGTGAGAGCGAAGCCTAGAAAACCCTCTGGTCTAATGACCTTAGCTTTTCATTGTGGTAACAAGTAATCTGTTATGGTTCCCTATTTACCCATTCATAACAAAGATTTTAGGTCACACATACAGATAGGCAAACTATGGCAGTTACATTGACTAAAAATAGCCCCAGAGAGTATAGCTATGAAAGGTTATTTCTAATGACTCACAGTTTGAAATTTCTGATCATTTCATTAGCCTTGCAGTATCTTTACCATGGGTATGGCTGCTATGGAAGCTCAATGAATATTAGAATTTCAATCGAGGAAAATGTATTGAAATAGCTTTTAAATTAGAGTCAAAACTTTACAAAATAGTGGGTGCATAAGAACTTTGAAACTGGCAGGTAGTTGAATATTCCATCAATTATGTATAGGGAGGGAAAGTTTCTATGAAGAGCCAAGTTTTCCTCTAAGAAAATGTTTAGGATTTATAATAATATAGAAGACAGACAAGGAGAAATATTACACGGTACTCATCAACAAGTGAATAGCATTTTGGTAAACTGTAAATGTCAACATACATCTAAGTTCTTTCATTCATGCTACTGAGAGTCAGCTAAGGGCAAACAAAAATTAATCCTTTTTCCAGTGATTGTTTTCAGTAGTTCAGAGCAATGCTACTTCAGTTTTTTTTTCTTTCCATAATATTTTAACCATCTGCATTACCTTTTAGCAATCTTCTGTGCCTCTTAATCTCTTTTCTTTTTGGTTTGCTGTAAATATTGGGCTCAATTCTTTAAAACAAAGGACACCATCAATAGGATAACATGGCAACAGATTGGGAAAAGATCTCTAGCAATCCTACATCCAATAAAGGGCTAATATCCAGTATATACAAAGAACTCAAGAAGGTACACTTCAGAGAATCAAATAATTCTATGAAAATAGGGTACAGAGATAAACAAAAATTCTAAGCAGGATTATCAAATGGCCAAAAAGCACCTAAAGAAGTGTTCAATATCCTTAATCATCAGGGAAATGAAAATCAAAAGAACTCTGAGATTCCACCTCACACCAATCAAAATGGCGAAGGTCAAAAACACTTGACAGAAGATTCTGGTGAGGATATGGAGAAATAATAGGAAAGAGGAACACTCCTCCATTGTTGGTGGGATTGAAAGCTGGTACAACCATTCTGGAAATCAGTCTAGCAGTTCCTCAGAAAATTGGACAAAGTGCTACCTGAGGATCTAGCTATATTACTCCTGGGCATATACTCAAAAGATGCTCCAATATATAACAAGGTCACAGACTCCACTATGTTCATAGCAGCCTTATTTATAATAGCCAGAAGGTGGAAAGAACCCAGATGCCCTTCAACAGAGGAATGGATACAGAAAATGTGGTACATTTACACGATGGAGTACTACTCAGCTATCAAAAACTATGACCTCATGAATTTCTTCAGCAAATGGATGGAACCAGAAAATATCTTGAGTGAGGTAACCTACTCACAAAAGAACACACGTGATATGCTCTCACTGATGAATGAATATTAGCCAAAAAGCTCACAGTACCCAAGATACAATTCACAGACCATATGAGCACAAGAAGAAGGAAGACCAAAATGTGGATGTTTCTGTCCTTCTTATAAGGGGGAACAAAATACTCATGTAAGAAGATACTGGGACAAATAGTGGAGTAGAAACTGAAGGAAAGGCTATCCAAAGATTGTCTCACCTGGGGATCCATCCCATATGCTGCCACCAAACCCAGTCAGGAATGCTGATGACAGAAAGTCCTTGCTGAGCTTGCTGATAGGAGCCTGATATAGCTGTCTCCTGAGAGGCTGTGCCAGAGCCTGACAAACACAGAGTTGGATGCTTGCAGCCAACCATTGAACTGAGAACAGGGTCCCCAGTGAAGGAGGTAGAGAAAGGAGTGAGGTAGCTGAAGAGGTTTGCAACCCCATAGGAAGAACAACAACATCAACCAACCAGACACCCTAGAGCTTCCTGGGACTAAACCACCAATCAAAGAGTACACATGGAGGGACCCATGGCTCTAACTGCATATGTGGGAGAGGATGGCATTGTCCAGCATCAGTGAGAGGAAAAGTCCTTGGTCCTGTGAAGGCTCGTTTCCCCCAATGTAGGGTAATGCCAGGCCGTTGAGGTTGGAGTTGATTGGTGAGAATCCCCTTATGGAAGCAGTGGGAGGGAGGAGGGAGTGTGGAAGAGGGGGGTGAGGAAGAGGATAAATGTGAAATGTACATAAAGAAAACATTCAATAAAAGGAAAGGAAAAATGCTGAAAACAGAAAACAGCAACGACAAAAATCCTACAAACACTGCCAGCCTAAAAGCAGGCTGTCATACATGTGTGTTTGCATTGGAGGAGACGTTCTTTAGATTGTTTAAATTGGAGTTATAGGATTAATAATTATAATGCAGTCTGTTCTGCTTGTGCTTTCTTATTGTGACTGGACATGTTATTTATTTATTTATTTATTTATTTATTTATTTATTTATTTATTTATTTATTTATTGGATAATCATTGGTCTGTCTTTGCTCTGTGTGAAACCTGTATAAATAAAAAAGCAGTCTGATAGCTAATAAAAAAAATCTTTAAAAAAAAAAGGCAAAAAAGGGCATAGTCCATACAAACTTCTTGAAAACCTGAACATACTTTACCCTTAAAATACCGAACATAAGCATCTATAAATAAATAAATAAACAAACAAATAATAAAATTGAATAAAATCCTATTCCCTGTTGTCTCTGCTATTTTAGCTCTTTTTGTTCTCCTTTTCTTAAGTGTTTCAGCTCACAGATACCATTTTACAAAAGAATATCAAATATTAACTGAAAAAACTATTTATGTCTTCCAGATATACTATCTCTCTGTTTGCAGAGAGAGCTTTATTGCCTAGCCAGAAATTACTCTCTTTGACATCCAATCTCTTATTCACTGCTGCCACATAAATTAACATGCATCTATTCCCTGATAATCATTTCAATTTGTTCTCTCTATTTCCATCCCTTAACTTATCAGCGCAGTCATTTCCTAACTGATACCCATTCAGAATACTCCTCTGTAGTAAGAACTCGTGGAGTATACTCTCAATGTACTGCACCTGAGGTAAAATGTTAAATAACAAATGAGATAGGATGAAATCTCATTGGGGAGTGTTCTAACTCACGATAATAGTGCTATATCTTTGTTATGCAAATTGTGGCCAAATTGCCTCTCTAAGAATATGCCATCAATTGGGAAATAAGTTTTAATTTATGTAAATAAAGAAACGCAGCACTTGCTCCAGTAAATAATTCTCTCTGAAGTATTTAAGCATCCATCGCTTGTAATATACACAGGTTGAATTTTTCTCATGAACACTTGAGATCTTTACTTTCTGAACATCCACAAGTGCTTCAAAGCTTTCATTTCTTATCCTATAAATAAATGGGATATTTTCTTCGGGAAGAAAATGCATTGTAGTCACATCAATGTCATTAATACTTAAAATGTCATTTACATTTGTAAGCAACCTGAATAATTAAAAATGCAAATTTAGCCTACTTAGGAGTAATAACTTCGTATGTAAGTTTTATGAGCAAAATTTCATTATTTATTCATGCTATACCAACAATTAAAGAAACAAAGTACAGTAACATAACTGTAAAATTCAGTACATAAACAAGTGGCCCTATAGCACTTCACACAACGTGAGATAGTTATTTTCTTGTCTATTAGGGAAAGTAAATTAATCTGGGAAATGTTCAGAGCCTCCAAACACACAAAATTGTTTTCAAGTGAAATAAACATTTAGAATCTTTCTCTCAATTTGCTGTTAACTCACACTCAACTCCCCTAATGGCTATGCTATCAATAGCAAAATAAAACATCATATTACAGACAACCTATCTTATAATAGATTAAAGTAAATTTTCATTTATTGCAACCAAATGCTGCAGCAGAAGATAAATAAGGACTATTCAATATCACCTAAAATAAACAACAAAAACAGGAGTTCATTGTTATTAAGATTTTTAAGGCCTCATAGTGACTCACAGGGGTCTTCCATGTATAAGTTCCCGATGTTTAGCTTGAGTTCTTTGTGTGACAGCCAACAGTGGAGTGGAGGAGTCTTTGACGTTTTTTGTCTAATCTTGGGACACTTTTTCTCCTACAGCATGATTGGACTTTTTTATGCCTTGTTCAGCTGATATCTCTGGGAGTCCTTCTCTTTTCTTTTATTAATCTTTATTTTTGGTAACTTATTCACTTTACATCCTGCTCACTAGCTCTCTACCCCCTCTTGGTCACACCCTTATTTCTCCTCCCTAGTCTTCTCTTCAGAGCAGGTGGGGCCCCCTCAGGTATCCATATACCCTGGCACTTTGTTTGTGTGATGCTAGTAGCTTCCTCTCCCATTAAGGCCAGAAAAGGCAGCCGAGCTAGAAGAACATATTCCATATAAGGCAACAGGTATTGGGATAGCCCCCACTCCAGTTGTTCAGGACCTACATGGAGACCAAGCTGCACATCTGCTACACAAGAACAGAGAGGCGTAGGTCCAGACTGTGTATGTTCTTTGGTTGGTGGTTCAGTCTCTTGAGAGCCCCATGTGTCCATGTTAGTTGACTCCCTTGATAGAGGAGCAGTGGATCTAGGGGAACAAGTAAGTGGAAAGGGCTTTGAAAAACAAAGGGAGGGAAAACTGTGGCTGTGGTGTTTTGTATGAGAAGAATAAATAAAGTAAGGAAGTACTTGTGGTAGAAATTCAAAGTTTATGCAGTCAATCTGCATCAGAAAAGTGATCCTTGCAGTGCATTGACTTTTAAGTTGCTCCCTAAAAGTGGTGTTTATTTAGGATAGACACTCTGACATTCTCATCATTCATAGGATGGTTTAAGCATTTCTCACCATCAAAGTTGGGCCTTTACTACCAACGTTTGCATGAGATATTCTTTTTCTTTTCCTTTTTTTTTTCTTTAACTTACCTCTTTATCTCCTCCATCATCGTGCTGAAAACTAAAACAAAACAAAACACACGGTCAATGCCCATTAAACCTGGTGGAAATCAGATTTGGTCAAAATCACATAAAATCAAAACAAAAACTCGTGAGGGTTATTTTAATCCTGTATTTTGCATTTTTAATATTTTTGTGTCTCTAAATACCAAGCAACCTCTGCACATGTTCACATCTCTCCTTCCTCTCTCTTTCCCTCTCCCTCTCCCTCTCCCTTCCCCTCTCCCTCTCCCTTCCCCTCTTCCTCTCCCTTTCTCTCTCTCCCACTGTGTGGGTGTGTGTCTGTGTTTGCAAATTAGTGCAAGTGCCCCCCAGGTCAGAAGAAAACACTGGGTCCCCTACAACCTGAGTTATAAGCAGTAATGAGTCACAGAATCATGTACTTGTTTTTTTTTTTATCACCCATTCCATAATTACCTTTAATCCAATCACATAATTGAATTGTGTAATTTAAATGCTTTAGAATGTACATATGTGTTAAAGTGTACATTTTGTGAACTTTAAAATAAGATATGGTATTCTATACATACCATTTGATCATCATGACAATATTTCTATCTTTTGTGAAAGGCACTGAAGTCAGATATCTAGAGAAAAGCACGGGGCTGCTGAAGATTTTGCTTGGAGGTTTTTGAATATATTTCTTTTCGAAATTCATACTCTACTTATATGTATATTTAACACAATGAGGAACACAAACTTCAGAATAAAACTGATTTTAAAACTGTAATATTATAATTACACATTATACATATATGTGTGTTGACATATATGTCACAGTCATGTAAAGTCACAATGAATTTTCAGATGTATATCCACCATCACAAATATACTTTGTGATGCACTTCATTAAAATGGAGGATTGAAGAAGGAAAGACGAGACATCGTTCACCAGATTAAAGTATTAAACAGAGAACTTACGTGATGTTGGGATTAGTTTGGCAGTTGGATCTAGAAATTAGTAGTGATTAGTAACAGACTAGCATCATTAAGGATTACAAACCTGCGAGGAGATCATGGCTGTATCTTGTGCTGAAAAGCAAACTTGGTAATGTGTAAGACCTGCCAGGCAGTCTTCATTTTCCAGTTATGAAGGGGTCATGTGGAGCAGAGAAGATCCAGGGGAGGCCATTAATAAAGGTTTACCCTCAGTTGGCCTGGGATTGAAGGAGTTGTGGATAAAAATTGAGGATTAGCACCGTGTTTCAGTGTCAGAGTCCACAAAGAGAGAGGAGGAGAGGCTTCTGGTAAAAATCCAGCCTGAACTGCTAACATTTTCTAGTTTTCTAGTTCCTATAGACAACTGTGAAGGAAACAAGCAAGAATTCTGTGTGTATGTGTCTGTATTTCTCTAGCACTTTCCATGCAGGTCCTTATTCTTACTTAGCATATTTATAATCTTTGCAGTTTAATGTTTTATAGGATTCCTGAGTGTGCAAATGAATGGGTCTCTTTGACTATACCTGATTCTCGACATTTCTCTTGGACTCTTTTCCTTTTCTTGATTTTTGTCCCTTTGGGATTGTGGTAGTTTTTGTTTTATTTTATTATATTTTATTTCATTTCATTTCATGATACTGTTTGCCTCTAGAAGCCTGTGTTTTTTAGCCAGTGACAAAAAAATGAGTGGATCTGGATGGTGGGAGAACTGGAAGAACTATGTGGAGTAGAATTAGGGAAAACCATAATCAGGATATATTATGTGTAACTATGGCAGTCTAGGAACTCATTCTGTAGGCTGGGTTGGCCTTGATCTTGAGTGCCGGGATTAAAGGCATGTGTCACTGCTACATGGCTTTTCTTTTCTTTCCAGTGACTTTACCTTTCCACTTCTTCATCTCCTTCCACCTAAATGAAGTATAAATCTCATAACTCTTTAAAAATGATTTGTAGATCAGTGAATTTCTCAATCTGCTCTCATGCATTAGTTGATAACAGTGAGATGATACTTAAATTACAATGATTTCAGTTCACTTTCAATGTGCTTTGAGATTAATTTCACATTAAAATCCTTGTAGTAAGTAATGTCTTATTGGACTACATTATGACTAATCATTAGATTGTTTTAAAGTTCCTTCTTGTCACTAATGTTTGCATTGAATTAAAAAAGCGCTAAATTTAAATAATCATGCATGCATTCTGCATGAGACATCCTCAATAGGATTCCTGCAACATAGTTATTAGGTACTACAATGTAACTACTGAAATAGAGAAAAAGTTGTTATGCAGCAAACATTATTAAGTGGAAAAATATAAAAATCTTCTCTTATAAATTTATTATTATATGTGTAGGAAAGATATAAAGGTAAGTGATTGAGTTCAGATGAACTAGAAACCAATATTATCTTGAGGAAACATGCTTTTCCTATTGCTATAGAGTCAGAGTCTTCCTGCTCCGAGATTCTAGAAATAGAAAATGAACAGCAAAAAATGATTAAAGATAAGTCTATGGCAGCTTAATCCCGTGGCATGGCTCTAATAGATACAAATCTTATAATGCTGTTGACCTTGGTGGCTTTGTAAAAGTTAACAGTATTTGCTCATGCCAAAGAGTTCCCATTCATCTGTTACAGTGTTGGTTGTTTTCCTGTCTACTGATTTTTAATCATCGAGATAGTGTTTTTCATCCACTCCTTTCCCCCGCAAACACTGACCCTCAGCTTCTGTGGCACTAGCCATCTGGAACTATCTGCCTTCTTCCTTTCACCTCACTGGAGACCTAATTCATTGTGTGCTAAAGTACAGACCTCCCACTTAGCTCATTAAAGCTTTAGAGATGAGTTACAGCTTGACTACTCATGATCTCCTGTCCAGTTCTGAAACACGGCCAACTGTTACCACAGCACTTAAACAAGATATATTTTCTATGTTAGCAATGAACATAGGATCATAGGGAATACAACATCAACTTTTCTCATTGCTCAAGTATTATTATATTAACCAATAGAAATATATCTATGTAGAAAATATTTCAATCAGAAATTTTCTATTTATTATTATTATTATTATTATTAGTATTATTATTAGTATTAGTATTAGTAGTAGTAGTAGTAGTAGTAGTAGTAGTAGTAGTAGTAGTAGTAGTAATTTATTTTTCTTTTTTACGTTCCAGATTTTATTTCCCTGCTGGTCCACTCCCCAATTGTTCCACATCCCAAACCTCCTCCCTGCCCCCTGATCCATGAGGATGTCCCCAGCCATTCTGTCTCAGCCACAAAAGATCCCTCTGTTGTCAAGTTTCTGTTTAGTCCTATATTCCATTTTTGATTGGGTTGTTTGGTTGTTTTATTTTGTTTTTGTTTTGTTTTGTTAGGTTATCTTCTTGAATTCCCTATTTATTTTGGATATTAGCCCTCTATCAGATGTGGTGTTAGTGCAGATTTTTTTTTCCTAATCTTTAGGTTGCCAATTTGTCCTATTGACTGGTCTCTTTGCCTTACAGAAGCTTTTAGCTTCATGAGGTCCCATTAACAATTCTTGATCTTGGAGCCAAAGCAATTGGACCTCTGTTTAGGAAACATTTCTCAATGCCCATGAGCTCGAGGCTCTTTGCCATTTTCTGTTCTGTTGGATTCAGCACATCTGGTTTTATGTTGAGGTCCTTGATCCACTTGGACTTGAGCTTTGAGAAAGGTGACAAATATGGGATTGTTTTCATTTTTCTACATATAGACAGCTGGTTAGACCAGCAGCATTTAGTAAAGATGCTTTCTTTTTTCACTGCATATTTTTTGGCTTCTTTGTTAATGATGAAGTGTCCATAAGGGTGTGATCTTCTTTCTTCATTTTCAGTTCTATTCCATTGATCAATCTGTATATCTCTGTACTAATATCATTTCAGTTTTATCACTATTGCTCGGTAGTACAGATTGAGGTCAGGCATGGTGATTCCCCCAGAAATTCTTTACTGTTAAGAATTATTTTCACTCTTCTGAGTTTTTGTTTTTCCATAAGAAATTGAGAATTGCTTTTCCTATCTCTTTGAAGAATTGTGCTGGAATGTCTGGTCTGGCCTCAGTGAGAGAAGATGCCCCTAACACGAGAGATACTTGAGGCCCCAGGGAGTGGGTAGACCTGATGGGGTGGAGTGGGGTCATGGGAGGTTTGGACATCCTCTTAGAGACAGGGAAAAAGGAATGGGATGAGTAACTGTTAGAGGGCAGAACAGGAGGAGGATAACAACTGGACTATAGAAAAAGATTAAAGATAATTAAAAAAGAAAACAATTCTCTAATCAAATATGTTATAATCATGTTATAGAGACTGACCTTTTATTTGTCAAATTCTGATTTTGTAACTCTGAAATAAAGATGGAAAATTATACTTAATTTTAGGTAGATAATAATATAAGTCCTAATGGATTTCTCAGACATCTTTAATAATATTTCATATTCCTTCTACCATCCTCTGTATTAATCGTGCTCTTTTTGCCCAGTTAAATCTCTCTTAACTCTTTTTCTCCTTTTCCCCTTTAAATCACTTGTGTATTACTGGTCCCTTTTGGGTAACGCATATATTGGTCCGTTTTTATTTCATGACTTTTCTTGTTACTCTAGGTTACATACCTACATCTGGAGATCTGAATGTAGAATCACAGATGAGAGACAAGATCCAGTGTTTCTCTCACTGAGCCTGGTTAAGTCATAATAAACATAATATATTCTAGTTCCATCCATTTGTCTGAAAAGTAGCACTATTAATTGTATTCTAAATACTTTGACATACAAAACTAACTGTAGGTCTTATTTCTCCTCAAAGAATCTTCTCTTTGCAACAGATGGAATCCATTACAGAAAATCACAATCTGTCCAAACTGACAGAACAGGTGAGCACTGGCTGTTCAGACACTAGTTATACATCTGTAACACAACTTCTGCAACCAAGGCTCAGGAAACACTCCAAAAAGTGGCAGGACAACTTGGAAGAGTCAGAGGACCAGGACCAGGTCATGTTTCTATTTTCCCAGAACTGACTGAAAAACCCCACCCTTTATGTCTCAATGATATGTCTACCTAAGTAGCAGAAATAGCACAACACAGTACTAACAGACATGCTAACATTGAAATCCCCTGGAGCCATACTCCAAACTCAAAATAACTACAGGCAACTGAAGAATACCAAGAGCAGAAAACCAATATGCTCTCCGAATTAACACCCTCTCTTAGTTAGGATTTCCATTGCTATGAAGTGAAAACACTGTATACCACCATGACCATGACACCTCTCATAAAGAAAAACAGTTAGCTGGAGCTGGCTTGCAGGTTATAAAGTTTAGTCCATTCTCTTCATGGTAGGAAGCAGGGAAGTGCACAACACATACTGTGCTGTAGAAGTTACTGAGGGTTCAACATCTGGAACAGCTGGCATCAGGAAGAGAGGGTGGCACTTGTCCTGGCTCAAGCTTTTAGAATCCCAAAGCTAGCCCCAGTGACACATATCCTCCAAGAAAAATACACTTACTTGTGCCTATACGGGACATTACTCATTAAAACCCATATATATGTGCATTTATGGAATAAACAGATGGTAGCACTTAAAAGGTGATAGGTTAAACGAAAAGATAATATTTAGAGAAAACTAACGTAGGCAATGGACCTTGTCCAACACCAAATACATACCAAACATCCATTATAAGCACATAAAATTGTTATCATTCATATAAAATAGTAAATTATTTACATACAGATGAATATGGTTCTGAAAACTTAAAATGCACTATTGAGTTCTACTGTGAGATTGATATGAGAGTGTGAAGAACGCCAAACAGTACATCTACTGAAAATGACCAAACTCTCCTAATGAGAACTGAGTCCTAAAGCATGTGAAAGTTGTGTAATAGGTATATTTATGCTCTGAGGGCGTGGGAACTCACTCTACAGTGCAAATACAAAATTATATAAGAACTAATGGTACAGTGCACCAATTTGCAGTCAAGATGTTTGTTTTTTTTTAAGTATTTTGTAATTGTAAGGACTATATTACATCATTCCTTCCTTCACTTTCTTTTTACCAAACAATCCCGACACACATTCTACTACAGTACCTCCACTTGCTTTCATATTCATGAAATCCTTTTCTTTGTTGATATAGTATGCAATACACACACACACACACACACACACACACACACACACACACACATATATATATATATATATATGGAAAGAGAGAGAAGAGAGAAGAGAGAGAGAGAGAAACTCTTTGATAATGAGTTTAATTTGTTCAATTCTCACTTTATACTCTAACAATGAGGTAAACATGACAAGAAAATAAGATTGTTACAGAGGCATACATATCATCAGCGTGTTGTTGAAGACAACAACCCATTGTTTCAGCTATTCCTCTGGTCATTCTTTTTTTGTTAACAAATGCTGTCCTGCTAGGCAAATGGGCAGGACAAGGAGTATACAAGTAACTATAGAAGTCAATAAATTAGCACCTAATAACTGGTCTTGTTTACATTAGTTACTCTAATACAATATATTTATGCAATATGGTTACTTTTATGCATAGGATCTTAGGACTGGCCATTTAGTTTTGGATAACCAATCAATGTGTTCTTCCCGGGGGAAAATTACTTTTTACACTTCCAGTATGGATGCCATTATAACATTGCAAGTTTTCACTGTGATAGCTTCACCATTAAGATGGAAAATGGATGGCCTAGGAAAGCAACCATAACCAATTAAATGGGGGATATATATATATATCAAGAGTAGAGGATTCTTAATAAAAACATTCTGCATTTAATTTGATATGTGACATGGAATCTTTTTTTCATTTTGCAAAAAGGAAAAGAGAAAACAACCCATAAACAATTGAGTATGCTTATGTAGACACCGTACTTGATATTTTTCTCCATTACCTGTATCTTAGAAAGCCATCAATAGTTTGTTATATTTACAAATATATGAAGTTTATTTACATGTGTTTGCTTTTATTTTAATATAAGCCCTTTGTCCATACTGAACATCAGTTTTTATTACTGTATTTTTAAAAGAATATACTGTTTTGGGCTGGAGAAATGGCTCAGAGGTAAGAACACTGAGTGCTGTTCCAGAGGTCCTGAGTTCAATTCCCAGAAACCATATGGTGCCTTACAACCATCTGTAATCGGATTCAATGTCCTCTTCTAGTTTGTCTGAAAACGGTTACAGTGTACTCATATACATAAATAAATCTCTAAAGAAAGAATATGCTGACTTTAAAGGTACATCTAAAATTTACTGTACATTGTTAATACGTCCAACATTTTTAAAAACATGGATTGGTTGCACATGGATTGCATAGATTTACATATATGAATGCATATTCCCTACTTGGTGGAACTGTTTGGGAAGGACTAGGTGATCTGACCTTACTGGAAGAGGTTTTCCACTAGGGCTAGGCTTTGATGTACCAAATGTTCATTCCATTTTTTTTCGGAGCTGGGGACCGAACCCAGGGCCTTGCGGTTGCTAGGCAAGCGCTCTACCACTGAGCTAAATCCCCAGCCCCGTTCATTCCATTCTTAATTCTCTCTTTCCCCCTTATTATTGGCAGATGCCAGCTCTTAGTTACTGTTCCACTGTCATGCCTGTGTTACTGCTACCAGGCTCACAGTTAAGATAGTCGTGGACTCTAACGCTCTGAAACCATAAGTCCTAATCAACTCATTCTTAGTTAAGTTACCTTGAATATGTTATCTCTTGATAGTAATACAAAAGAAACTAAGAAATTCCCAATCTAGAAGATGGGGAAGATATACCACTTATTAGAAAATGCCTAATGTCCAAGTGTAAGTAACATACTTTTGTCTTCCTCAAACCAAAAATTTGTATCATTTTTCAAGCAATATTATCTTTCTTCTATCTCTTAAAGTTTCTATTATTAAACTGCATGCAGTTAATTAAAAGGAAGCATTAAAATACTCCAGATAACACAATGAGGATAAAATATTGAAGGAAAATAAAGTCTGATGTAGTAATATGATTACTTGCAGCAGGAGAAATGTGAAGTTTCAAGCATATTGCATCACTGCTACCCTTTTGTTATTTATGGCACATATTGCCTTTTGTAGAATTTTCACATGTTGCTATTAATATTTGTTCCACGGAGTAAATTGATAGATATCTCTGTAAAATCTTTAGAATTTTAGTCATTATGTTCAGGAGAAATACAGCATGTAGATCTGATCATCAAAGTCAAAAGCTATTGCAAGACACATGAAGTAGTTGGCAAAACCTAGAACTGTACTGAGAAAAAAATGGTGAAAAACCCAAAGGCTGGAAATATTGTTCAGTGATTAAAGCATCCACTGATCAGCTATTGCTCTAGATTCAATCTCCATCAGTAACTCCTACCTGTCTCTAATTCGCGTTTCAGGAAATCTTATATCTCTTTTGTCCATGAAGAGTACCAGGCATAGTCATGGAACACATGCATATACTCAACTAACATTCTTACACAAAAAATAAAAATGAATGATTAATTGAATAATTTTAATGTACTTATAACAACAAAGGAGAGAAAAGTAATGATTAAAGTATCTTAATTTAAATAAACAGACATCCAGATGGACTCATCTCAAGATTCTACCATACCTCAAAGAACTATTAACACCAATTTGCTAAAATTATTCCATAAAGTAGAAAAAATCATGAGGTCAGAATCTGTGAAACCATTACCAGGCAAAAGCCAACCAACTAAGGAGATGTGCTCTAATTTCGGATTCCTACTGTTTAGTTCCTTGTTTTGGGGTGATCCCTCAACCATAAAATTATTATGTTGCAACCGTCATGAAACATAATGTAAATAACTAATATGCAGGACATCTGATCTGTGACCCCGGTGAAAAGGCTGCTCAACACCCCTGAGTAGGTCATTGTCAAAGGTTGAGAACCACTACTCTAATGTTTCTTATGAATATAGATATGTAATTTATAAATAAAATACCTACACACCAACTCAAGAATACATCAAAATAATCGTCTGTTGTGATGATAAAGTGAACTTTATGGTAGAGATGCCAAGATGGATTGACCTATAAAATCAGTAAATGTAATGTACCACATACATATAACTTAAGTGAGCGAGCAGTCTCTGTTGGATGGTGTCTCTAACAGACAGGGAGAATGAGAATCACAAACAGCACTTGCAGCTAATGGAGAAGACCTGAATCTCTGGTACACCATAAATTCTTGAGAATCTAGAGTTATAAAGGATACAAATAAACATAATAAGGAGAATATACACCAAGGCCACATCCAAAATCATGCTAAGTAGAGAAAAAGTCAAAGCATTTTCACTAAAATCAGGAAAATGGCAGTTATGTTCACTGCCTTTATTCCTGTTCAATGCTTAAAGACTTAGCTAGAGCAATAAGGGGATTGAATGAATAATAGGGGAATACAAATAGGAAAATAAAAAATCAAATAATCCTATTTACACACGATATGACCCTATAGAAAAAAAAAATCCGAAGAGAACAACTGATAGCATATCAAGTAATGTAGTAGGATATAAAATCAAATATAAAACAGCACCTATCCAATTAACCAAAGACAAACTGTCTAAGAAACCAAGGGAGTCCCATTAGCCAGAATCATAGCATATATTGTCTTGAGATAATATTACTATTTATATTGTAATCACATCCATTATAAACATTAAATTGTCGTTAATTTATTTAGTCACTTTACCTCCAGCCCTCACTCCTCTCCTCAAACCCTCTCAAATTCTTCTTCCAATGCCTCCTTCTCGTCTCCTCAGAGAAGGAGAAGACCTCCTTCAGGACCAGACCACTTTCTACCCCTGAAGAACTAAATGCATCCTTTCCAAATGAGACCTGAGCAGGGGAAAGTAGGGGGCCTTATATGAATTATCTTTCTTATTTTCCTATTTTACCTGTTAATGTCCTGCCTTTTTTCTTGGAATAACACTGATTACTTTCATCAATGAAAGAATATTACCTATAATTTCTCCCACGATACTAGGTGGAACTTTAAAACATTACTGTTCCAAGTATGCAATACATTTTACTAAGGCAGGCATTTGAAGTTTATTTGAAAATACTCAAGTTTTTGAATACATATAAAGATAGGTTATAAGCAAAGGAATATGGATTCTTAAACAAAATTATCTTGCCATTGTCTTTCATCTTCTGATGGTTATATTAAAAATGAAAAATGAGAAAATGACTTTGTAAGTTTGTGATACAAAGAAGATATTCAGTCTCACATAAAATGTTATGAAAGTTACACTTCCTGAGTCAACATTATGGCAAAGGAAGAATAGAGTTTTGAACTAGTATAACTATGGTTTTAACAAATAATATTCCACTAAGAGACAAAGACTAATATATGCTTTTCAATGTCTTAGTCTTTCTTTTATCAGATTATTTAATGTTTTGTCATTCTGTCTTTTGCCTATATATTTTTTGTGCCTCATGGTAGGTAGACATTTTGTTTAAGTAAATTTCCCAGCAATTTTTCATTAGATTATTTATAAAATTATGTCTAATGACCTACAGAAATATCATAATATACTAAAAATTTAGAAATTGGTACAAATAAATAAATGAAAATACTAGTTAAGGTTTGAAGCCTACGTATTATTTTATTTAATAGAGCATCATGAATTTAAAATAGCAAGGTGCAATGATTGATCAATTCTTCATATATTACTCCTAAGAAAATATGAAAGAACATTTGTCATATACATTGAAGTGTTATAAGAAAAAACAGAATAAAAATTATAGTGTATGATTTTCAATTTCATGTTTAAGTCTACGAAGCAAAGCAGTATTTTAATACAATTTGGTAATTTAAAAATTAGTTCAATAGTGAGGAAACCAATAGGAAATGAGACATAACTACTGTTGTCTAAATAATTCTGTAGTTTTTAGTAAAGGTTTAAAAAAAGACTTTAATAAAAGACACTTAAAATGCCTAACATGATATTATCTCCACTTCGAACAAAAATACCCAAATATAAATCTAAGCTAATTTTCCCACTAGACCCAAGCAAACATGACTTTAAGGGGTTTTCTCTGTTACTGCAGCTAATTTTTCCTCTGACTTCTTGCAGAGCACTCCATTGTATTTACAGTATTTGTATTGGCTAAATCATCAATGACCATACTTTGATGTCTTTTGTGTTTCTGAGTCTTTACCAGTTGCAAGAATGAAATCATATCTATGTGAATGTTGTATGCATTCTGGAAAGACATGTTTTATCCACTTACTGACTTGAACTACAGCTGTTATCAAAGGAAATACCTTTCTCGTTTTAGAGATAGGCTAAGTTACAGAATGCTTGTTAGAAATTTGAATTTTTTAAATTCATTTTCCTAATTTTTAAGTTATTAAGATGCTCCATAGTAAACATTTGATATTTTTAATATTTTTAAAATGTAAAATGAAAAAATGTAAAGTTTTGGTTTGTCAGTACATAATTTGGCCTCTCTTCATGACTAAACAAGTGACATGTTGCTTTAAATGTGGTGCTTGAAGTCTTAAAAGCAATGTATTTTACAATTATATGTGATATTTAATACTGCTCTGTGTGAAGTAGGATGAAATGTGAAGTAGTAACTCTCATGGAGTTCTCTTAGTATTTCTCTTCCTTCATAGATGGTTAATTTGAGATATTTAAGCAACTTATTCAAGGACATGTCAATATGAAGACTTAGACATAGACTAAACAAATTTGTTAGTCAAGTCCTCGAATTTATAGAGAAAGGGCTGAAGACTTATAAAGAAAAGAGATATATTTTGCCTCTCAATTTCATATGTTCTAGTTTATAATCATTGGTGCTTTGAACAAGTATCTGTAACAAAGAAATACATCATTAAAAATAAACATGTTTGACCATGTCTGTCCACCATTTGTATACTGATCATATATTCCCCTCCCCAAATCCGCCTAGATTCTTCCCACTTCCCCACCTATCCAGCCCTACACCTTTTTTTTCCTCTTTCCTTACAAAACAAATAGGTAAATAAACAAAGAAACACACCAGAATTAAAAAAAACAAAACAAAACAAAACAAGAAAAGCCAAGAAACACAGACACACATTTATGCACAAACAGATAAAATTCATAATATACAGGTAAAGGGCCAATAAGACAAAACAAAACAAATAAACAAACCAAAAACTGAATAGGCAATAAATGCTTATTAAAAATACCATTGAGTTCCCTTTCTGTTGGCCATTTAGTACTAGACACAGAACCTACCAAGGTAGTTGGTATATCCAATGAGGTTCCATTGAAGGTAGTTGTTTGCCTTCTGAGCACTGAAACCCTGTCTGGCTTGAATCTGTGCAGCTCTCCTCTCTGTTACCACAGTTTCTATGAGGTCATATGTGCATCAGTCCTTATGTGTCTGGGGAAAAAATCCTTAGAAATATCCACCCCCTCTGGCTCTTTTAGTCTTCCTTTCTCTTCTTCCTCTATGAAACAAGGGCAGGGTTTGATGAGAGCATCACAATGAAGACTGAGTGTTCTAAAAATTTTTATTTCTGAACATTGTTCAGTTGTGGGTCTCTGTGCTTGCTCCCATACGCATAGAAAGAAAAAGAAAAAGAAAAAGTATAAGGTAATTAGGTAGTAATATATGAAAGGTGATAATTAAAATGTAGCTGATAAATGGTGGGTGCACAGACATAATATATATGTAGATCAATGATAGATGACAAATTGATGGATAGATATATAATAGAGATAACAACAGAAGGGAAAAAGAAGTTAATCAAAATACTATCTAAGTGTAATGAAAAATTACATTCCACTGGGGGAATTTGGCCTCAATATTTTCCATGTCCTTAGTCAAATTCCACCACTATAGATCCTATTTACTCTGATATGACCAAAACAGATCTTTTGTCTTGTATTTTCTTCTCTATACTCATAATACCAAACTAGTCATGAGAAAATCAAACAAAAACCCAATAAAGGATATCATTCAACATTATTGACCAGTATAGTGGCCACAATCATAGCAAAACTAATAATGGTATATGAATACTAGAAAAAAGAAGTTCCTAAAGATAGGATGTTAAGTAGATCGTGGTATCCTAAATTTATTCTTGATACCACCTCACAGCAGTCAGAATGGCTAAGATCAAAAACTCAAGTGACCGTAGAGGCTGGTAAGGACGTGGAAAAATAGAAACACTCCTCCATTGTTGGTGGGATTGTTAGCTAGTACAATCACTCTGGAAATCAGTCTGGTAGTTCCTCAGAAAATTGAAGATAGTACTAACTGAGAACCCAGCTATTCCACTCCTCGGCATATACCCAAAAGACGCTCCAACATGTAATAAGGACATATGCTCCACTATGTTCACAGCAGCCATAGTTGTAGAGCCAGGAACTGAAACAACTCAGATGTCCTTCAACAGAGGACTGGATACAGAAAACATGGTACATCTACACAATGGAGTACAACTCAGCTCTTAAAAACAATGACTATGTGAAATTCTTAGGCAAATGGATGGGACTAGAAAATACCATTTAATCACAAAAGAACACACATGGTATACACTCACTGATAAGTGAATATTAGCCCAAAAGCTTGGAATACATAATAAAATATTCACATATCATATAAAGCTCAAGAAGATGGAAGACCAAAATTTGGATGTGTTATTCCTTCTTAGAAGGGAGAACAAAATATTCACTGGAAGAAATACAGGGACAAAGAGTAGAGCACTGAGGAAAAGGTCATCCAGAGACTTCCCCACCTTGGGATCCATCCCATATGCAGCCAGCAAACCCAGTCACTATTGATGATACCAAGAAGTACTTGCTGACAGGAGCAAAATATGAGTGTCTCCTGAGAAGCTCTGCCAGAACCCTACTGATACAGATGAGGATGGTTGCAGCTAACCCTTGGTCTGAACAAGGGGACCCCAGTGGAGGAGTTAGAGAAAAGACTGACAGTGCTGAAAGGGTTTGTAACACCATAAAAAGAACAAGATCAACCAACTAGAGTCTATCAGAGTTCCTAGGGACTAAACCACCTACCAATGAGTACACATGGAGGGACCCATGACTCCAGCCACATATGTAGCAGAGGATGGCATTTTCCAGCATCAATAGGAGGGAAAACACTTGGTACTGTGAAGGCTTGTTTCCACAATGTAGGGTAATGCCAGGGCTTTGCGGTTGGTGGGAGTGGGAGCATCCACATAGAAGTAGGGGATGGGGAGTACATAGAAGAGAGGGGGTGGGGAGATAACATTGAAATGTAAATACTTAAACTATCCAAGAAAAATAAAATTAAAAAGAGAAAACAAAGGAACAACAAAAATAACAAAAGATGTTCACCAAAGCTAAGGAAACACAAAGTAGAAATATGTATTTTTACAATCTGGGATCCTATTCTCTCCAGCTTGCTGAAAGTTCTGTGGGTCTTCTGACAACATGACTCCAATGACTATTGGCCCCCTGGACTCCTTTACCACCCCGCATACCTCCTTTTCCCTTTAGTGAGTTCCCCTACCCTCTTTGCTCACGTGGATGGGTTAGCTGTCATGTACCTCTTATTTTTTTTTGCATTCTATTTTTATTTTTTATTTTTTATTTTTTTCTAGATCTTTTTTTTTATTATTAACTTGAGTATTTCTTATATACATTTCGAGTGTTATTCCCTTTCCTGGTTTCCGGGCAAACATCCCCCTCCCCCTCCCCTTTCTTATCGGTGTTCTCCTCCCCACCCTCCCCCCATTGCTGCCCTCCCCCAACAATCTAGTTCACTGGGGGTTCAGTCTTAGCAGGACATGTACCTCTTCTAATGAAGGAGAGTTTGGTGTTTTCAACATATGCCTTGTTTCCAATCTTGAGGCACAATATTTCCTATTCATCATTGGAGAGACATCTCCAATGGCCTCACCTTTTCCTACCCTGCCCTCAGATAACTCCAGGTATCACTTTTCTTCAAATTCACTTGGTATATCCACTTGGATCTAATAGTACACCTCAGTACATGCTATGCTTCAGACTGAGCTCTGTCCCCTTGAAATGTCCTTAAGATATGCACCTTAACACTTCACCTTTGGATACGACCAATATGGGCTCTAAACTTATATGAAAATAACAGTATACATCCAAATTACCAGCTCTAAAAGCAAGAAAACAAAATAATGGTGTGATAACTTAATACAAAAACGATCTGTCCCAACCCTACATCTGACAGAGTACTAACATCCAAAATAATGAAGAATTCAGCAAATTAGATGTCCTATTAATGGTGTCCTTTGCCTTACTAAGGTTTTCGTTTTCATGAGATCCCATTTATTCATTGTTGATCTTAGTACCTGAGCTATTGGTATTCTGCTCAGGAAGTTGTCTCCTGTGTCACTGTGTTCAAAGCAGTTCCTTACTTTCTCTTCTATTGGATTCAGCGAATCCAGTTTTATGTCTTTGATTCTTTTGGACTTGAGTTTTGGTCAGGGTGATAAATATAGATCTATTTGCATTCTTCTACATGCACACATCTAGTTAGACCAGCACCGTTTGTTGAAGATGCTTTCCTTTTTTCCCATTGTATGGTTTGCTAAGTTTTCCATAATTTGCCCATGATGGGTCAATACCATCCTCAGGTCTGGGTAGACTATGAACTTGTGATCTTTCTACCTGCCTCATTCTCTGGAGTAACTGATTATGGCTCTATTCTACCACATCTGTTTGACATTCCTGGTAAAGCAGCATTTTTAACCCTCTCTCGGGTATACAGAAACAACCTCCTTTTCTAGTACATGCTGTTGGAAACGACATGTGATTATTGTGATCCGGTGTGTTATCAGAGGGATATTTATTGCTTTTATGCCAAACATATAATTTCAATTTCATACCTGCAAGAATTCTATAACCCAATGTTGCAGTTAAAATACACAGTCAGTGAAAGGACAATGAAGGCTATTCTAGACTATATTATTACTTCACAGAAGACACATGTCTAAGGATTTGCTGCCTAGATTGTTATACTCAACAAAAAATTTTCACAAGCTGTATCAGAGGTATTTTGTTGTATACTGAAATTATCTATCATGGACTATATAAATAAAAACCAAAAATTTATTTTCTTATTGAGTCCATACTTTCATGCTATTAATACTATTCAGTTTACTTCACTATATTTTAGCCTCGAATATTTTAAATATCATTATAATAATCTATGTGTTTGCATGTAACTCATGTTTAATCAAATTTAACTAAAATAAAGTTAGTAACCAGTCCAAAACTGATAATTATATTGAAAATACACAAGTGAGATAAATTACTTGTAACATATGACTGTGAGGATAGAATACCTATAGAATTCAAAAGAATCAAATATATTACACTAATCATAGCTATGAGAAAAGAAAAAATAGAAAAGCTCCTAAACAAGTGTTCAAAAAGTACTCTTGTGTTCTGCAAAGGCAAATTTAAATGTACTTTGAGCACACAGATTAACTGAGATAAAAGCGCCATGTATAACTGCTATTGTCCTACAGTGCAGCTACTTGATACCGTAAAACATCATGGCACAAATATTGTCCCTTTATGTCACTATAAAGTGAACTTTACAATGGAACGATCAGTACTACTCAATATAATACCTAGCCTTAACATTACTAATTGTATCACTATAAACCAATTTTATAGAGTTATAAAAAGTAGAGATAATGCTGTCAGGCTTAATATTAATGATTCAAATAAACACACTACTATATTCTCTGGGTATATCTCCTGTAAACTGATATGCAAACACGAGGTAGAAAAACAGACGTAATGGCCTGCTGTAACCCTAAGAAAAAACATATAAAGGTAGTATACAGCTCTTTTAAACATATATGACTTTATTTAACAGAAAATATGGGTGTACTTAATGTTAAATCACAACAAATAACAATCATTACATTCTCTCTGTAAAGTAGGGAAAAGGCATATATGTCTTCTTCTAAGTCAATACCTATTTGATTGGAGAGATCCTTCATAATTACTTATTGATTCAAAAATTGTTTAGAGTAATCATTTTAAAAATCTGTATCAAAAACAGAATATCCCCCATCAGCATCGTATCCAATTTCCAAACAGTTCTGAAATGCCTCTCCACAGGTAAACGTAATTAAGTCAAGACTCACGCGTCAGTATCTGAAAGGCTCAGGACACTTATATTTTTAAATCCTTGTCCAGAATATAAATATTGATATTGTTGCTAATTTCTCCATCATTTGTGAACTACACAAACTTTACTTCTTTTATATCCATAAAATGAAAATGTATTTTCCACACTACCAAAGGGTTTACAACCAGGAATAATATTTAAGCAAAAGAACATGTAACTAGCCCCATACTAGTTTGATCACAAGTTTTGCTCCATTGTGGAAAGTATTAAGAAAAACAGCATGCTATTCTAGGGAAATGCCTTTCCAAAGCAAGAAAATGCTCTAAAAGTTAAAGTCTATTGCAAAAAGCAAACAAACGTGCAGTGTTGTTACACATGAGGGTAAAAATGATGCTTCATCATGTAACTGCGTTTTTCTAAATGCTTGTTTTACATAAGACAAAAATATCTGCTACAAATTGTATCAGATTGTTATTGGCAAGTCAATCATGACTGTTAGCTAAGTTGAATGACATCCCCCATGACCTCTTACATGATAACCATTTTTTTCTTTATCAGGTCATGTCTGCAAATCAATAACTAGGTGAAAAGCTTTGGCTTGCTTTCCACGAACCAAGGAGGTATTGCAACAGTGTAGGAGAAAAACAATCAGGCATAATTGCTATTCTTGTGAAGTATTCATTTCTGAAGGGAGGACCAATACTAACCAGTTACAACAGGAAGTCTGATCCCACTAGCTGTTTAGGGAAAGCCTTCCTGAGCAGGGACCTTATAAACTGAGACTTCAGAAAAATGTGAAATTTAATAAGGAAATGCAAATAGGGAATGCCTCTCAGGATAATTAAAAGGTCCAGATGAAATATCTCTGAAGTATTTGATCTCCTGAAAAAGAAATAGGACTATAGCTGTCACAAATTGAACGATGGGATGAGTGACATTAAATGAGGCTGGAACTGAAAACATGGGGTACTGCAGAATATGAATATTTTATCTTAATGAGAACCACAAAAGGCATTATGAGTGTAGAATACATTGTCTAATTCAGAGCTGGTAAAGATTGAACAGTATAAACAATCAGTAGACTATTAATATTATTGACTATACTCCAAATAATACCACCAAGGGTACTGTTAAAATGATGTTTTTAATTATATCAGCTCTCTGCTCGTAGGTTAAAATGGCCTCCTGTCTTGTTCAAAATAAAATCTTCAGTCCATTTAATAAAATCATACACTCAACATGATTCTTTCCCCTTGTTTCTCTTGACCCGTGTTCTTTTCCTGATATGGCTGCCTTGTCTGTAACAGTCATCTGATCTTCTTACTATTACTTAATTACACTAAAGTTCATTCAGTGTATGACTCCTGGGTCAGAGGACCTGTCTAAAGAATTATCATTTTTATCAACCAGGTAGATGACCTTACCACTTTTCTTTTTTTTTTAATTTTAATTTTAAATTTTTACTTCTTTTTTCCTCTGAGTTTTGAATATATTGCATATTCTACACATAGTTTATTTATGTTTTGTATTTATGTGTTTATGTGCATTTGTACTTTCACACAATGAATTATTATTGGTAATTGTGTTCTGTCCCATGTGCATGCTCCACAAATAAAATTTATTCTGCTTACATACCATATAAATTGTTAAGCACTGAGCCATCTCTTTAGGCCTTCCATTTCTAATTTCTTTCTTATTTGCGATTAACATGTAAGGGTTCCATTGATCCCTCTAAAGTGTGCAAAGTGTGTGTGTTTGTTGTAGAGAGACAAAGCCAAAGGAACATATCTGGTAACGGCTTCCTTAGCTGCCTCAAGATTATACAAAGAGTAAGATTATGTCAAAGAGTAAGGGGTTTATGGCATGTATTCTAATACTTTCTTTGTCTCTTCCTTTTTACATTGACTTATTTTGTGGACTTATGTGAGTTTCAGGGCATTTTTGGGGGTCAGGGGACAACTGCTCAGGTTGATTCTGTCCTTCTACCACATAGGTTCTGGGGATGGACATAGGTTCTCAGAATGGGAGGCAAGTGCCATTATCTACTGAACTTACTGCCTTCCTTCCTCAATATTTTTACAATCACCTCCCTATGGTGATTGTAAAAATGTCTTTAGACTCTGTGGTAAATTTCCAACATCAAATATGTCATGTTAGCAATTAAATCTTAACAAATAAACACACTTAAAACAAATCAAAATCATGTCAGCATGTATTATAAATACATACTGCAGGAGTTGAAGAATGAACTTTCAGCTCTAAATATGTTAAAGTATGTTCTTATGCTACAGTATTTAGAATGAAATGAAAGTCTGCCAATCAGTTTATTTTAACCCAATGAATTCTACATTGAAGCTGTATTAGGGAAAACTGTATATTTTTAAATTTACTCAATTTGTGAGTATTTTTATAACACCAAACTAATATAATAATATACTAAATTTTCATACATTTTCAAGATGTCTTGATGTATTTTGTTGTGGCCTTTTCATAGGCTTAAAAACTGATTTGATTTATTGGAGTTTTGACAAGAACATTTTCAACTCTTTTTCAAAATATGTATTAATCAACGAAATTCTCTTTTGTTGCATCTTTGTTAATTTTAATGAATATAATACGTCCTCTAGAGATTGTTAATTTTATTGATTTATTCTCTCATATACATCCCAACCAGAGCTTCCCCTCTCTCCTTTTTCTCTCAGTCCTATTCCTCCAACTTCAGATTCCTGCCTATCCACTCCTCCTTTGTTGACCTTCAGAAGTAGAAGGGCTCTCAGGGATATCACGCAAACGTGGCATATCAAGAAGCAATAAAACTGGGCACATTCTCTCACATTAATCTGGACAGGGCAACCCAGTAGGAGGAAAAGTGTCCCCAAAGCAGGCAACAGCGTCAGAGATAGTGTCGCTCCCGGTGTTAGGAGTCTAAAAAGACTCCGAGTTACACAACCATAAAAAATAAGCAATATCCTAGGTGAGACTCATGGGGCCTCCATGATTTTTGTTCATTCTCTGTGAGGCCCTATAAACCCAGATTAGTTGATTCTGGTGATTGTTTGTTTGTTTGTTTGTTTGTTTGTTTGTTTGTTTGTTTTGTCGTGTCCTTAACCAATCAGATTGTGAAAATTCTCTCCCCTTCTTCAATACAACTCAACAGTTGCGCCTAATGCTTGCCTGTGGGTCTGTGCAGCTGTTTCCCGATGCAGTTGATGAATAAAGCCTCTCGGGTGACTATTGAGCCACAGTGTCTGCATCACCTTTACTCCAGCACATCTTGTAGGCATGACGATTTCTAAATTAAAGGTTTTGTGACTGGGCTTTTACTCGAAGTCTTGCCAGGCTACAGGAGATGGTTTGTTCAGGCTCTGCATCCCCCATTACTAGAAGGCTTAGCTAAGATCATCAGTGTAGATTCCTGGTAGTTTCCATTGCACTTGGTTTCTATCACTGCCCCCACCCCAAATATCCCAGTTCCAGTTGTCTCTCCCAGACCCCTCCTGGTCTGAACCTGATACCTAGACAGTCTACCTGGGAAATATATTATATTTCAGTTTACCAGGGAGATTCATTCATCCCCTCTTAAACCTTTGTTGCTATTTGACCTCTTAGATAAATCTATTGCATCATGATTATCCTTTACATTTAGCTAATATCCCATTATAAGTGAGTACGTACCATATTTGTCTTTCTGGGTCTATGTTACCTCATTCAGAATGATTTTTTTTTTATTCCTTTGCCTGCGAATTTCATTTTTTTTTACCAGCTTCATTGTGTAAATGTATCACATTTTTTTATCCATTCTTCAGTTGAGGGACATCAACGTTATTTTCAGTTTCTGTCTTTTTACCAATAAAGCTATCAAAAGTATAGTTGAGCTAGTGTCCCTGTGCTATGATGAAACCATTTTGGGATATATGCCCAGGAGTGTTACGTATAGCTCAGTCTTAAGGTAGAGAAATGCACAATTTTCTGAGTATCCGCCATATTGATTTCCAAAATGACTGTAAAAGTTTGCACACACCAGCTGAGATGAGGCCCCCAACACTTATACAGCAGAGGTCTTCTAATTTGGGTTCAATCAGAGAAGATGGCACGTAAGCCTCAAGAGACTGGAGGCCCCAGGAAGTTTAGAGCACTGATGGGGTGGGGGATGGGGACATCCTCTTGGAGAAGTGGGGGAGGGGTGGAGAGGAGGTATGAGATGTTGGACAGTTGGAGAATGGATCTGGAGGGGAATAAAATCTGGAGTGTAAAAGTGAATAAAAATATTTTTAAAAAGTATGCATTTCCACTAACAATGGAGGATTTTTCCCCTTGCTTCACGACCTTGCCAGCATAAGCTGTCCCTGTGATTTTGATATTAACCATTCTATGGTGTCAGATGGAATCTTGGAACTGTTTTGATGTAAAAAAACTGATATTTTTGAAAGAGTTTTGAAATAATTGAAACCTTTGGTATAACACAGATCATTATTTGAATCTCAAGGTCGATCAAGAGTCCGCATTCTTCACACCATCTCTTGCATTTTAGAGATGTCTTCTTCTCATTCATCATTTGACCAGTCTAATTTATATTACATCATTCCCTGTGGACATTTTATTTTAACTCTCATTATGTTAATTTGAATATTTTTTTCCAAATTTTACCATTTATTTGTTATCGTTTATTTTATTTATTTACATTTCAAATGTTATCTCCCTTCCCAGGTTTCCCCTCTGCAAACGTCCTGCCCCATCTCCTCCCTCCTGCTTCTAAGAGGGTGCTCCCCACCCACCCACTCATTCCTGTCTCACTGTCCTAGCATTCCCCTATGCTGGGATATTGAGCCTTCATAGGACCAAGGGCCTCCCCTTCCATTGATGCCCGATAAAGCCACCCTCTGCTTCATATGCAACTGGAGCCATGGATCCTCCCATGTGGACTCTTTGGTTGGTGGTTTAGTCCCTGGGAGCTCTGGGAGGTCTGTTTGGCTGATATTGTTGTTCTTCCTGTGGGATTGCAAACCCCTTCAGCTCCGTATGTTTTTTTTCCCTAACTCCTCCACTGTGGTCCCCATGCTCAATCAAATGGTTGGCTGCATGAATCTGCATCTGTATTGATTAGGTTCTGGCAGAGCCTCTCAGGACAGAGATACAGATGCAATACATTAGAGTGTACTAACTTACTTTTCTTCCTTTCCTGGTGACATAATTTTTAAACATAGTGTCATGGACTCTGTTCACATGATGTAATGACTTTTCTCTAAAGAACTACTAAATTACCTTGCCATAGGATTTTAAGCAGTTTTATATGTAGACTCTTAAAAGATTCTTTTCCTCATAATATGTATGGAGATTTGAACAAGAACTCTCCACATAAGCTCATGCATTTGAATATTTGCCTCCTAGTGGTGGTGCTGTTAAATAACTTATGGAACTATTAAGCACTAGAACCCAGTGCTTTTAGGTTCAAAATATTTCCTGCACTTCCTGTTTGCTCTGTTTACTGTGTGTGCATGAAAAAGTGAGCAGCAACGTTTCTCTTCCTGTTCCCATGCCTTCCTTGCCTGTTTCTGTGCCTTGGCCACCAAGACAGACTTTACTCCTATGAAATAATAAGCCAAAGGCAATCCTTTCTTCCCCAATGTAGATTTACCTGAGTATTCTATTACAAAAATAGAACAATGGGTTGGGGATTTAGCTCAGTGGTCCCCAGCTCCGAAAAAAAATATAGAACAATAACAAATACAATTGCCTTCAAATTAGTGAAATACCATACAATTTTACAGTCTATCAATCCTGTGAAAGTTCTTTGATTATTCTTCTGTCTTGTAAATATCTTACATTTTATGATTTTTCAAAATTGATTGAAAAATCAATACCCATTGTTAGCTCTTGTTATAAAGTTTATTGGAAACAGTCAGTCAAATGTTTGGCCATCTTCCTAATAGTATTCTGTCATAATATCTGAAGAGTTTAGCTTACTTTGCAGAACTCAAATGTAAGCAATCATGTTCATATACTTATAATAATTTGAATATTTGCATGTTTATTTGAAACTTTTGCATATTATTTTTACAAAGCCATATTTTACAATAAAGTTAAGATATTTTTCAGATCCAAAACTAAAAATGTTTATCACAATACAACTGATCTTTGTAGCCCTAAGTCCTTTTTGCTTGTGATGTATTATTGTTTATTACAATTGTCATGTGTAATTGGCACTTCTTTGTTCCAGAAAATACCATTTTAAAACATTTTTCAAGTAGATCTGGCAGTGAAATTACTCCCTCTCAATGCCTTCTGTTAACTAAAATCCAATTCTTTTCTTCAGCAGGTATTTCATTCCCACAACCTTGAAGCTTTCCTTAATTTCCCCCGAGCTCAAGTGAGCTGTGTCTTTATAACTTCTACAATCCTTTAATGGTCATGAGACTTGTTATTTTTATTTTCTAAATAGAAGAAGAAATCAAAGGCATTAAAGACAAAATTAACAATGTAAACTTCAGAAAACTAGGTAAATCCTCTTTCTGATAAATGTCAGTATTAAAGATTGTAATATAAATGTTTCATATGGAGACTAAAATGTATTTTCAATTTATAATGACAATTTAGTGATAAAAAGTATTATTTAACGTTCCTAACCTGTTCTATTTGAGTAAAATTGTGACACACAGCAAATGTGTGTGTATATATATATATATATACATGTACATGTATATATAATTAATACACACACATATATATACATATATATATAATTTTCCTGAAACTTGATGTTTGCAATGGATATGGAGAATGTACAAGCACACAATCATCATGTGCAAATCTATTGTAGCGTATTAAATTTTCCTGATATCAATATTTCTAAACTATGGATGACTTAAATCTTGTTAAATTTCTTAATGCTTAAATCATATAATTTCGTGTCTAACTTTGTCTTTCACCCAAATTTACCCTATGTTATCTTCATAAAATAGAAACAAAAAAAGCAGTTCAATAATTTTTAAGAATTCCTAGTTTGAGGGCTCAGTGAACCATTGTGTAACTGAGTGTGTACTAGAACAGCCATTTTAAAGACTGTCAGCATACCATGCGAACATTCTCTCCACATCTACTAGAAATCTTTGTGTCACTAATTTCCCAATGTCATGTCTATGTTTGACAAATGTAGTGTCTTTACTGAACTAGATTTTTAATATAATGTTGGACATTTAGAAATGAAAAATCTGAAGTTATTTTATAAATGTCTTTCATTTAATTTTACTGTCTTAAATTGTTATTTTTCATAAGAGTATTGACATGATTACAATTCCCTTTAGATATTATTTTCAATACAATCTCAGGAGATTTTCCAAATTTATAATCATGTGCTTTTGGAAGAAGTATATGGAAATTTAATCAACTTTATATTTTCTGCAATTTAATCAACATTGCAATGTATTTTGCTCTATCCTGCATCTGGACTGTCTCCCAAAGTAGCGTGTTAAAGACTTGGGACTTGGGATTCTTTGCAATGTTTTGAGAATTTTGAGGCTAGAACAGTGTGAATTTTTGCACATTAGGGACATTTCTTTGGATGGAAAACTAGGACTGCAAATGTTCTCTGTATTTCTTACTTCTTGGATGCTATAAGGAAAATGGTTTTCTCTATCACATGTTGGCTGCAATCACATGGATCTCAATTTAGTTCCATAAATAATGAGGCTGGTTGTTTTTTATTGAACAGAGGGAGCATGGGACTGTTTTGATGCTTTTGCCTGCTTTGGTGACCCTCGTCATCCTACTGGGTTGCCTTTTCCAACTTTAGTATGACGGGGAGCTACCTACTCTTGATGCAACTTGATATGCTGTTATTTTGTTGATATCTCTGGGAAGCGTACCCTTACCTCAAAGGAAGCAGAGTAGGAGTGGGTGGGGAGAGAATAGGTGGAGGTTGGAGGAGGTAGGGTGAAGAGAGGAGAAGAAACTCTTGTTTCTATATGATGACTATATGAGGGATTAGATTAATAATAAAATCACTTCTCTGAATAATTGCAAGCAAGTATTGCTGTGCATTTCCTTCCTGATTTAATTGCAAGTGTGAGTAGAACGCAATGACAATTCCCGTTAACCACTACCTCCTCCTTATTTAATCCATGTGTTTACACTTCACCTTAATGGCTACTGCTACTGCCGAGAGTGTGTGTGAAATACTTTCACAACATTGACTGAAAACCTCAAGTCAGCAGCTGATGAAATTACTTTATCATCAGAATCAAAGAGAACAGAGCAAATCTTACTAATCCATGGTACAGCACAAAGCTACCACATTCGAACAACACAGCAGTAGTTCTAGAACATAAAGATCCATTAGTGAAGTGCAAAGAAAATGTCATCCAGAACGGAGGTGTCCTCGCTAATGATCTACTGTGTGCCAGCTTACCACTATCTTTCTATGGTTGGTTTTCAGCATTTGGCTTGGTTCAGATTCCAAGGTCAAGGTCCTGGCCCTAAGATCCCGGGTGGTGGTAGGCTCCAGGACCTGAACTGCTGTACCTACCTTTTCACTAGTCACATCATCCTGTTAAAACTATTCCCAGGTTCAGAGGTTCAGTCTCTTATCAAAGTGGAAGCATGGCAGCATCCAGGCAGGCATGGTTCAGGAGGAACTGAAAGTTCTACATTTTCACCCGAAGGAAGTCAGAAACAGACTGAGCATCCTCAGGGAGCCAGGAGGAGGGTCTCCAAGACCCCCCTCCCCCAGTGACACACTTCCTCCAACAAGGCCATATCTTCTGATTGTGCCACTCCTTGGGCCAAGCATATGCAAACCATCACAGGTGATGATTGCCTAACCCCAATATAAAATGTAACACTTTTGTGTGATCATTCAAAACCCTATTAAGTGTAAGCAAATCGAATACTGAATATTCCCTTATTATCAGGGCTGAGTGATTATTAAGACTCCCAAAGTTGAGTTTTTTTTTTATTTCCCTTCTCTGAAGACCAAATTGTCATATGGCCAATGTACTTATTTTACCCCCCCCAACTCCCATTCTTTGTTTTTGTTGCTGTTGTTGTTATTGTTGCTGTTGTTGTTGTTGTTCTGTTTTTTATAAATCAGTTTTCCCTGCTGGTTCAAACTATTGAGGCCAGAAAAAGCTCTTGTGTATAGATCTAATACATGATCTCTCTGATTGTATGGTATATAGATTATAAGAAATGACAGAGCACAACTTCATCTCCTCCTTGGCCTCATTTTTCTCACCATACCAAAGGCTTAATTCAAACTGAACATGTCTGTGTGTGTTTCATCTGTTGTAATCCCTCTACTCTATAGGGTAGTTTTCACTGGCTAGACACCCTAGCCTCAGTTACATGCCTCACGGGAAATAACTAAGGCCATGTAACAGCCATCATGGTTGTCTTATGATCCCATATGTTCATGTCTCTTCAGGAGAAGTTCCCAGCAAAATTGATGCCCATCGAGAGAATAAAAGAATCAAAAATGTGTTCAGAAGGAATGATTTATCCTTACTTTTCAGTGAGTGTTGAAAAATTCAGTTGAGACTGATTCATGTGAGTGCTACCTTTTCCTATGTGGCATGAACCGGTGTACATACACTCAGTAGTTTTGCTGCATGTTCCTTGCAATGTGTAGGTAGTAGGGCATAGAACCAAACCCAAGGTGTGATTCTACAATAAATGGGAGTCCACTCTATGAGTACACAGATTCTCTGTATTCTCTGATTGATTAGAAGTTACATTACAGTAACTGAATGTAGAAAGAGTGTTATGAAAATATAAGCAGGCCAGGGTAGATTGGTATTTATTTATCTGCTAAGCAAGGAAGGGGTTTTGGAAAAGAAGAGACATGTTAAGAAGGTTGAGAAATGTATCCTGTGTCCTGTCACTTTATATTTATATGTTGTAAACATTCATTGTAGGATCACTCATTTTTCCTGGGATATATATTGTGACATATGTAGGGGTTATACTTAGATTTGGATTTTTAAAACAGGCAGGTTTTTAAGTTGACACTTATTATTTTTTAACAATAAATTTAAAAAACAAAACAAAACGAAAGGAAAACCATTTGCTAGCTAACAAGTATTCTGTATTTTCAAATTAAAAAATTATTTTTACATTAGAATTAAAAATATTACATGAAAAGTTAAGTAATTTTGCACTAGTGATACTCATTAACTGTTACAATATCATTTTCAAAGTGCTTTATAATTGACATTTTTTAATTTTTATCATTTTTAATTAAACTATAATTATATCCTTTTTTTCCTTTTCCTTTTTTACTTCCTTTCTTCCTTCCCTTCCAAGGTTCTCTCTCTCCAACTTCTTCAATATAACCACTCAATTTCTTGAGTACTTTTAAATACAGTATGAAAAACCTATGTATCAAATTGCTCATCTTAGTATAAAAGTACCTTCAACAGTTTTAATAGAATTTAAAGTATTTTAAATGTTTAGATTTCATATATCTGTTAGTGACTTTTTCCCATTCTATAGGCTGCCATACTGCTTGAATGAATAGTGTCTTTTACTATACAAAAGGTTTTTCAGTTTTATGGGGTCTCATTGTTAGCCTTAATGCCTACAAAATCAGGAGTCCTGTTCGGAAAATCCTTTTCTGTGTCAATGAGTTTAAGTTTGTAATTTTCTTTCTCTTTTATTCAGGCTATCAGGTCTTATGTTGAGGCCCTTGTTTCATTTGGAGTTGTATTTAATGTAGAGTGAGAGATTAAGTTTGAGATTCACCTTTTGATATGTAACTGTTTGATTTAACCAACACCATCATTTATTTATGTTATTTCCAACACAATGTAAATTCCCAGATCCATTCTAGTCTTTATTTTCCAGAATGCAAGGATTTTTGATATTATGTTTTTAAAAGTAATGTTTGAGATGAGACCTACTCATTATTATTGAGGAGTTGGTCAACTACTCATTTAGTTGCTTGTCTATATCCAACACTGAAATGTTGTCCTTGATGTGTAAGATCAAAAACTCAGGTGACAGCAGATGCTGGCAAGGATGTGGAGAAAGAGGAACACTCCTCCATTGTTGGTGGGATTGCAGACTGGTACAACCATTCTGGAAATCAGTCTGGAGGATCCTCAGAAAATTGGACATTGAACTGCCTGAGGATCCAGCTATACCTCTCTTGGGCATATACCCAAAAGATGCCCCAACATATAACAAAGACACGTGCTCCACTATGTTCATCGCAGCCTTATTTATGATAGCCAGAAAATGGAAAGAACCCAGATGCCCTTCAACAGAGGAATGGATACAGAAAATGTGGTACATCTACACAATGGAATATTACTCAGCTATCAAAAACGACTTTATGAAATTCGTAGGCAAATGGTTGGAACTGGAAAACATCATTCTGAGTGAGCTAACCCAATCACAGAAAGACATACATGGTATGCACTCATTGATAAGTGGCTATTAGCCCAAATGCTTGAATTACCCTAGATGCCTAGAACAAATGAAACTCAAGACGGATGATCAAAATGTGAATGCTTCACTCCTTCTTTAAAAGGGGAACAAGAATACCCTTGGCAGGGAAGAGAGAGGCAAAGATTAAAACAGAGACTGAAGGAACACCCATTCAGAGCCTGCCCCACATGTGGCCCATACATATACAGTCACCCAATTAGACAAGATGGATGAAGCAAAGAAGTGCAGACCGACAGGAGCCGGATGTAGATCGCTCCTGAGAGACACAGCCAGAATACAGCAAATACAGAGGCGAATGCCAGCAGCAAACCACTGAACTGAGAATAGAACCCCCGTTGAAGGAATCAGAGAAAGAACTGGAAGAGCTTGAAGGGGCTCGAGACCCCATATGTACAACAATGCCAAGCAACCAGAGCTTCCAGGGACTAAGCCACTACCTAAAGACTATACATGGACTGACCCTGGACTCTGACCTCATATGTAGCTATGAATATCCTAGTAAGAGCACCAGTGGAAGGGGAAGCCCTGGGTCCTGCTAAGACTGAACCCCCAGTGAACTAGACTGGTGCGGGGAGGGCGGCAATGGGGGGAGGGTGGGGAGGGGAACACCCATAAGGAAGGGGAGGGGGGAGGGGGATGTTTGCCCAGAAACCGGGAAAGGGAATAATACTCGAAATGTATGTAAGAAATACTCAAGTTAATTAAAAAAAAAAAACTCCATGAACAGTAAAAAAAAAAAAAAGAATAGTATCTCTTAGGAATAAGAATAAGATAAAAAAGACACTTCCTTACACATAAGAAAGTATACTAAATAATTATGTTATCAGAAAATGGAGTCCAGACAGTTTCAAGTATTCCTATGAAATGAGGGTATATAGGCAAGAAAATACTAAACATGTAAAAAAATTAAATATCGAAGTAACTTTATAGGAAAAACTTAAAACTGAAGCAAATGCTGTTGTATTTTACATAATTGCAAAGCATAATAATTAATATAATAGAAAACTGTCATTTTTTAAATTTTTTTGTTGCTGTACTGATGATTGGAACCAATGCCTTATGCATACTAGGGAAATATTTCTCTACTGAGCTATAGATTTAGACATAGAATCACCATTATGTTTGAATTGAGGAGGAGAGAACTGACATATTCTAGCATTTTTGTATCATGTGGGAAAATAAAAGAGTTCTATTTGTTAATTTTAGAACGAAATAATTGTAGGTTTTGTTGAAGAGAAAAATATTACTTACTATTAAAGTTCTCCATTTCTGAAAAAAAAAGATATAATTCACTTTCTAAGAGTCCAGCAGATAAGAGTTTATTCTAAAAGCTGACAACTTTATTTTACTCAGTTCCTCAGCAGAAGCTTTTTGTCTCTTGCACTGAACTCCCATCAAATACTTAAATTGGTTTGGTAGTCCAACCAAAGATGAATAAGTAGTTTTAACCTTTCATTTAGATACAAAGTTAGAATGAGGTATTTGTGGGCCATGCAATAATATAGCAACATCCATTTTCAGATAAATGTATGCATCAGGATTTAGCTGTATTCAGTGGGCTACATTCTACAGTAGTTCAACTCCTATGTGAATCACATGCTCTTCTGAAAGCAGAAAAAAAAGTCAATTCAGTCCCACTCCAGACATTAATTTTGTATACAAAAAATTTATAAAATATTTTTAAGGTAAACAAAAAAGCAGATAAGACAATATCTGATAATTTCATCTTTGCAAGTTCAATTTTTACATATACCTAAGTAAGTTATTATTATATCTTTGTATAAAACCTATAAAACACAAAGAGAAGAGGAGGAAGAGGAGGGGAAGAGGAGGAGATCAAACCCAAAAGGTTCAAGTTTGTTACTCTCACTCTCTCTACCTGATGGCTATATTTGTTGTTTATCTCAGTACCGAAATGGAAAATTACAAAGGCCCTAATGTTATCATTACATGTCTTGTGGCCAACAGCGTGCCATTGATAGTGCCTCAACTCCCACAGGCTTTTTTTTTTTTTTTTGATAAGTTGATTACAAGATAATCCGAAATTTTCCTCTCTAGGTGATGATCCTACCTTTAAGGGCCTTCTTGTATTCAATATTTGAGTTTTTGGAAGCCAAAGATTTGGTAAGTGCTTTCCTACTCCTAGCTAACAGAATGACTCTTTTCTATTACATATGAACTTGATATTTGTAAAAAATCAGTGAATGTTTCTTTGGACCTTGTAAATGGTTCAAGTCTTTTTCATGTTTCTTCAACCTTTTCCAAAAGCCTTAAGACTGCCATGGAGCATATTGCCAAGGTTGTTTCATTTTATATGACTTGCATCAGTACCTCAGAATATGGACCTTCACCAAGTAGCTATCTTGAGAAATGTTGATACTTCTGGTCTATTTCACTGTTCTATCTCCCTAGCCTTTTCTCCTCATGAACTCCATGGAAAGTACAAACCAGGTTTTAATATTGCTCTTGTCATACTTTACAATCTTGGGGGATTATCCTAATTTGAATTACCCAAGAATTTAATATTTACCTCAAGAATAGTGAGTCCATGCATTGTTAATTATACTTTGTTCATTTTTTTCCAGATGCAGTATGTCTACAGGTTGCTATCCATATTCCTCAAAATTGTGCAGGTGTACAAAGTCTGCTGGCATTTGTCATACGCCAACTGAATAAGGCAAACTTGGTTTTCAAACAACAGACTCTGGCCTTATTTTCTCTGTCTCTGAGCGTCTTCCTCAAATTTACTTACACTTTTTTCTAATTTCTCCTAAACGCTCTCCAGTTTTCATTATTTTCTATTTTCTTGAATCTTTATTAACTTAGTATCTTCCTCAATTTTATTTATAAATTTTTCTAATTTGACTTCTAAACTTTTTCCCCAATTTTCATCTTTCTCATTTTCTTTTATCTCTAAAGCCCTTTTAAAAAAAATATTGGATATTTTATTTACTTACATTTCAAATGTTACCCTCTTTCACTCCGGAAACTGTTATCCCATCCTCCCTCCCCCTGCTTCTATGAGGGTACTCACCCACCCACCCACCCTCCCACTCCTGCCTCACCACCTTGTCATTCCCCTACACTGGGGCATTGAGCCTTCACAGGGCCAAGGCCTTTCCACCTACTGATGTCCGACAAAGCTTTCCTCTGCTACACATGCAGCTGGAGCCATGGCTCCCTCCAGGTGTACTCACTGATTGGTGCTTTAATCCCTGGGAGCTTTAGGGGGTAGAGGGAGGTCTGCTTGATATAGTTGTTCTTCCTATGGTATTGCAAACCCCTTCACCTCCTTCAGTTCTTTCTCTAACTCCTCCATTGAGGACCCCATGCTAAAGCCCTTTTTAAGAAGTCATAAAAGCCATTATTATTACCATGATAAAGATGACCAGCATGGTGATTATCATAATTGCTAAAGTGTCCATCTCAGTCTTTCTCTTTTGTTAGTATTGTTAGGCAGTTTTTTGTTTTGTTTTGTTTTTTGTGTGTTTTTTTTTGTTTTGTTTTGTTTTTAGCATTGTTTGGTTTGTTTTTTTTTTTTTTGAATTTTTTTTTATTAACTTGAGTATTTCTTATATACATTTCGAGTGTTATTCCCTTTCCCGGTTTCCGAGCAAACATCCCCCTAATCCCTCCCCCTCCCCTTCTTTATGGGTGTTCCCCTCCCCATCCTCCCCCCATTGCCGCCCTCCCCCCACCAGTCTAGTTCACTGGGGGTTCAGTCTTAGCAGGACCCAGGGCTTCCCCTTCCACTGGTGCTCTTACTAGGATATTCATTGCTACCTATGAGGTCAGAGTCCAGGGTGTTAGGCAGTTTTAAAATTGCATTATATAAAGTTCAAAAGTTATGTTACTGTCTTTCATCTTTATGTGTTTATTTTCTTTAAATGTATTCATTTCAAATTATTTCTATGAATTTCCATACACAGTCTCCATTTTTAGCATAAAAGCATAATTTTTAAACATTTTTTACTTGATCAGAAGTTTGGCTGCAATATTTTTGGCCTAGTCAGAAGTTCGGCTGTTTGGAACATCTGTCTCTGTCTTTTCTCAGTCTCCGGTTTATCTTGTGCTGTGACCATCTTTGATCTTCTTTCAGCTCAAAGGCACTTTGCCCAGGTGCCTGTAGGTGGCGTTTGGCAAGTCCCGTACCCGAAGGCTTTAAACATGAGCTGGGTCTCTCTGGACCCTTCCCATATGGCAGATGCCTCAAGCCTGTTTCCTCTTGCCCTTGGGAAGCAACCAGTGTTCTGGAAAGCCCAAGAGCTGAAGTTCAGACTCTCCTATAGGGGATTTGCTAGGAAAGCCACCAGCAATGGCTGCTAATCCTGTAAGCATGGTTTCGGCAAGGCACCCTGGGCTATACCTCTACCTTTGTGAGCCAGCAGCGGTGGGCGTGCAATAACACCCCTGTTGTAGTTGGGCTGGTCAAGGAAACGTGTTTGCATCTGTTGGCCTGAGAGAAACTACAGACAGCCTCAAGGGCCTCATATAAGTGCTCAGTAGAGCCTCTTCAGAAGGAAGCCTGGCTCTGAGGAGTGCTTGTTCTTCACCTTCACTCAGGACTTATCTAACAAGTGGATTTAGCATCTAAGCTTGGATTCTATGTAAATGCTTGCCCAATGTTGAGTGCAAATTGTGCAAATTTAAAAGTGGTAGTTTTGTTTGTTTGTTTTTTTTCTTCTCTAACCTGACTAGCTCCCAAAAAATGTGGCACAGAGATGATTAGGTTTATTCAACAATATTTAAGGCATAATAATTGAGCAGATATTAATTTATATAATCATCTAATCTATAAAATTCCCAGACAAGATTCCTAAGATACTTGCATTTAGGTGAAAATCTGGCTCTCTCTGCTCCATGTGTGTTCTCTTGCTGGTTCCTGCTCCTCTGCCTCATGAAAAATCCTGTCTTCTCTCTCTCTCCTGCCCCCAGCTGGGATCAGAAGTCCAGCCTTGTTATCTCCTCTACCCAGTCATTGGGTAATTAGCTTATTAACCAATCAGAGATAATGGTCGAACAATGTTTACACAAAATGGAGACAGGAGATTCTAAGAATAAACATTACAATGCCATGCCTAGATTGCAACTAGATATGGGGTCACAGACATCAGCATTTGGATAATATAAGGATAATCTTTATGCACTGCACAATAATATTATACCAAAAGCTATGTTTCCAGTAACACACATGCCTTCTTTTCTGTTGAATTGTTGGCCTTAAGTCTAATGAGAAAGCTTGTAATGGCCACTAACATGCATCTCTCTCTCTCTCTCTCTCTCTCTCTCTCTCTCTCTCTATATATATATATATATATATATATATATATATATATATATATATATATGTAAAATCTTGTCAGACTGGTAGCTTTCATGGGTCATAGCACTGTTTACTTGCTTCTCCCCCTTGGCAGCTTTCATGCTCTTCTGGACTTCTGGACCTATGTTTGCTAGACCATAGGAGAGACCTTAGGATCAAATGCAGCTCAAATCATCTGAGTCCTCTATCCCAAATGTGTGGTATCTTTCCTCTTAGTTCATCCTCAACCCCTGAGAAGCAATCAACAAGTAGGAGGAGAATCTATGTTGTTTGGAGAGGTTTGACTATACTGATCCACCATTTGAAGTTTCTTTGTAGAGGGCTTTCTCCTCCTTGGTTAAGATTATTCTAAGTATTTCATTATCTTTGATGCTATTGTAAATGGATTATCTTTGCACTGTGTGTTTTTTATTAGTGTATGGAAAAACTATGACATTTTGAACGCTGATTTTTGTGCCCTTTGCTGAAGCCTCCGGTTGTTGATAGAAGTTTTCTGGTAGAATTTTTTTGGATAGTTTATCTATAACAAATATCTTATTACCTGCTTTTCAATATCAACCATACGAATAATATCTTATCATCTGTTTTTTCATATCAATCATCAGAAAAAATACCTTTGACTTCTTTTATTTTGTTAAAAATAATTTTGAGAGTGTTAAGAGGGAAGGCAGACACAGACCTTTCAAAATTATAATATTTAACTGAAGACATTGAGAAGGAATTACTACAGGGAAAGAATGATACCATTGTTGCTGATTTCTATATTATTGTTGAAGTTTCTTTCTCTATCTGGCCTGGAGATCATGTAGAGAGAAAAGACTGAGTTCATTGTTCAGGAAGTATAAGCTTATTATTTAATTGCCTGCATTGAAGACTTCAATAGGATATTACCTAGGTATGTCATATCTCCTATCAGAGCAACATGCATGATTACATATTTGACATGTTTTAAAATATGTTCATGGGTTGAATTTTAAGGACTCATTTCTTAAGTCTCAATACTTAATAATCAGAGTATAATGTTTACCCAACTATAGATTCAATGGTTTCTAAGAATTCAGTGATAAATCAGTAAAACTATAATAAAAACAATGGTAATAATAAAGAAAAATCATATTTTGAAAAAATAAGGTTATATTATAGTCTTATGTTGATATTTAATGAACTATTTTTAATAGAAGTATCTATATTTCAAAGTTTAATTTTTATAATTTACTTACCAATGTATACATGTAATTTTTTATATTGATTTCTTTCTATTATAATATTATAAAACCAGTCTTTGAACCTCAATTACTTCATTAAAATATGAATTCTTATCTGTGTCTACCTTCCTCTTCTATGTATTTTACACTTCATTTTCATGATTATTTGCTATAATGTTTCTATAACAATGAAATTCACAAAATTCCTTCTATTATCTATCATAAAATTGAGCACTTCTCCCTCTACACTCTTGTTTTTGTCTTTTGTTTTGCTTTTTTCAAACTTGTTTTTTTTTTCATTTAACATATTTTGATGGTGGTTTCTCCTCCTTCTGCCCCTCTGATCCTTCCCAACTTCTCATCCTATCTGAATCCATCTATTTCTGTCCTTGTCCTTGGGAAACAAACAAACCTCTGTGGGATAACAATAAAATTAAATAAAACAAAACAATGGCATCATAATAGGACAAAGCAAAGAAACACAGCGGAAAGAGTCAAGAAAGGGTACAAGAAACATACATAAATAAAGAAATACACTTTTTTGCACACTCAAGAATCCCATAAAAATACAAAATCAGAAGATATATTGCATACGTAAAGGAGCTGTTAGAAGAAAAAGAAAAGAAAATGAAATAAAAAACAAATGCAAAGATAAACATTAAAATAATTAAAGGGAAAAATAAAAAAAGAGAAAGTAAAAACCCAATAGTTAACATTCTGAGGCAAAGAACTTCCAAAAAGGGTGTTGGGTTCATTTTTTATCGGCCCTCTTCTCCTAGACATGTTGCCTACTCTTCCGAGGAGTTTATTTTCCCAATGAAACTCCCTTAGATAAGACTAAAATTTTACTTTGTAGATATCAATTGGAGAAAACTTCTTAGAATTCGAGGATACCATCTGATACAGACTCATGAAGGACTTGTATATGCTGTTGCAGTCTATGAATTTAATGTCATCAATCCTGGTATGTTTACAAAGCTTCATTTCCTAGGTCACCTCCATTCTCTCTGACTCGTACATTTTTTCTGTCTCTTCTGTGAGGTTCCTTGAGTCCTGAACAGAGGGACCTAATGGAGACATGCCATTTGTGGCTGACTGTTCATGTCCTCATACTCTCTACTATTGTTTGACTATGAGTTCCCATATTTATTCTCATCTGCTCAGAAGAAAGCTTTTTGAATGGTGGCTGAATAAATCACAGGTCAATAAGTATAACACAATGTCATTAGCAGGAATTTATTTATTGCTATTTTTCTTTACTTGAATGGTATAGTATTTGGTTTTCTTCTAGGACCTTGAGATAGCTGATCTAAGGTTCTTGGTCAACCAAAAAGCATCAAGTTAGGTTATATCTCGTGGAGTGGGTCTTCCAAGCTAAGGGAGATATCAGTTGAATACTCTCCCCCCCACCCTGTGTGCCACCGTTGGATGGGGGCACCTTGCAGGTAGAAGGTTGAAGTGTTTGTAGCTGAATTGGTGTTCATATTTCTCCTTTAGTAGAGTGCAGAGTTGCTGTTAGTATCAAGACCAATAGCCAGGAAAATTGAAGACCACAGGAGTGCACCAGTTTGACTTCTTTAAGTTCAATTCGTCATGAAAGTGTTGTCTTTAGCAATGTGTTCTTGCCGTCTGTTGTGGAAAGTAGCCTAAAGACCTGTGAACATCCTGGATTGTTTAGAGGATATTTTTCTTTTTTTATTGAATAGTCTATGTATTTACATTTCAAATGTTATCCCCTCTCCCAGGTACCCCTTCTTCCATCTCCCCTTCTCCTACTCATTCCTCCTCCCCAATCTGTGAGGATTCTCCCCTTCCCATCTACCCATTCCTACCTCAACACCCAGGCATTCCCCTACACGGGGGCATCGAGCCTTCACAGGATCAAGGGCTTCTCCTCCTATTGATGTCAGACAATGCCATGCTCTGCTGCATATGTGGCTAGAGCCATGGGTTTCCCCATGTGTACTCTTTGGTTGGTAGTTTAGTCCTTGGGAGCTCTGAGGGGTCTGGTTGGTTGATATTGTTCTTCCTATGGGGTTGAAAACCCTGCAGTACCTTCAGTCCTTTCTCTAATTCCTCCACAGGGGTCCCACTTCTGTGTTCAGGCTGATGGTTAACTGCAATCATCTTAATCTGTATCAATAAGGCTCTGGCATAGCCTCTCAGGAGACATCCATATCAGGTTCCTGTCAGCAAGCACTTCTTGTCATCAGCAATAGTGACTTGGTTTGGTGACTGCATATGGGATGACTCTATGATACTTCTTTGGCCAACGATTTAGTTACATATAACCCTTTATAGGTACTAAACGTTTCATTTGCTTACAAGAGGTGTCCAGTTGGTTATATATTTCCCATATCCCCCACAACTTTGGTAATTTAATTATAATATCTTCTTATATTTATATATTTTAGGAATCTTCTACTGTATTAATTTTCCATACTATCCTTCAAACTGACATTAATTTTAGCTTTCTGTATTTCTTATCCCATCTTCCACCTCTGATTGATCCATCCATCATAGTCATCTGCCATCCATCCATAACTACCTATTCTATTTCCCTTAGCTAGGAATATCTGTTAACTCTAATCCTGTAATCTTTGGCCTTCCTAATGTGATGTTATTCTTTAATACAGTTCTTCATGTTATGGTGGCTCCCAAGCATGAAATTATTATCATTGATACTTTATAACTGTAGTTGTACTAATGTTATGTATCATAATGAAAATATTTTAGGAGATAGAATGGTTCATGATCCACATGTTGAAAGCCAGTACTCTTATTCCTTATTCTATAGCTAACCTCTGTAATTCTGCTGATTGTAACTTAATCATCATTGACTTAACAGCTAATATCTACATAGAAGTAAATTTGTACTATGTTTATCTTTTTTTCCTCACTCAGGAAGATATTTTTCTAGTTTCACAAATTTATCTGTAAATTTTATGAATTCAATTTTTAGCACCTGGATAATGCTCTGTTGCGTAAATGTACCATATTTTCTTTACCCATTCATCTGTTGATGGACATCTGGGTTGTTTGCACTCTATAACTTGTAGGAATACAGCAACAATGAATGCAATTGAAAAATAAGTGTCTTTGTGGTTCAGAGGAAAGCATCACTAAAAAAAAGTGGCAGCCAAGAGAATGGAAAAATAATTTTAATCACCTATAATCCAATAAAGGGCTGCTTTAAAGCATATATAAATAACTCAAAAACTAGATATAAGCATAACAAATAACTAGTTAAAAATGGGGCACAGGGGCTGGAGAGATGGCTCAGCGGTTAAGAGCACCCGACTACTCTTCCAGAGGTCCTGAGTTCAATTCCCAGCAACCACATGGTGGCTCACAACCATCTGTAAAGAGATCCAATGCCCTCTTCTGGTGTATTTGAAGACAGCTACAGTATATATATATATATATATATATATATATATATATATATATATATAATAAATGAATAAATCTTAAAAAAATGGGGGGGGGCTGGAGAGATGGCTCAGCGGTTAATAACACCCTACTGCTCTTCCAGAGGCCATGAGTTCAATTCCCAGCAACCACATGGCTCACAACCATCTGTAAAGAGATCCAGTGCCCTCTTCTGGTGTATCTGAAGACAGCTACAGTGTACATATATATAATAGATGAATAAATCTTTAAAAAAAAATGGGGCACATATCTAAACAGAGAATTATCAAAAGAATAAATTCAAAAGATTGAAAATGATTAAAGTAAATAATCAACACCCTTATTTATCAGAGGAATACATATGGAAACTGTTCTTACTCCCACCAGAATGTCTAAAATCAATACCACACATGACAGTGTATGTTGGTCAGGATGTACAATTAGAGAACACTCATTCATTGAGTTTTGAAATATAAATTGTTGCACCCAATATAAAAATCAATGTGGTGGTTCCTCAGGAAAAGAGAATCAAGATCCAGCTATACCATTCTTGGGCATATACCCTAAGGATGCTTTACCCTACCAAAGACACATATTTTTGCTGTTTTTAATAAGACCCAAAATGTACTTTTAACCCTCACATAATGCTACACCAAATTGATGAGAACTTCAAAAATTTGCATGTGTATCACATATTTAAAAATCAACCAAACAACGAAATAATGTGGCAAATAATTTGAAACTTCAAACACTGCCGAAAAATCAAAACAAAAATTTGCATTAATTGTAAAGCAAACGACACTTTGTTAAGCAATTTTGTAATAACATGATCTATATTAAAGGTGTTCATATAACAATTAGTTTCAAACACTATGATTGCAATAGCATCCTTTATGTTTACTACTTTAAATCTACACATGCAACCTCCCCCAATATGTGGCTAAGCTTTCCTTAATTAGTATTGCTTTATTCATGTGTGAGTGAGTGTGTGTGTGTGTGTGTGTGTGTGTGTGTGTGTGTGCGCGCCCGTGCACGCATATGAACAAATACATAAATTTAATGTTGCTAAGACTGTTTAGTATTGGAGACAGAATAGGTGATGATCCACATGTTGAAAACCACTACTCTTATCCCTTATTTACAGATATGCTATGCAATTCTGCTGATTGTAACTTAACAGATGAATTTGAACTTACTTGTCTTCTTTTACAAACCTAGTTAAATACAAAAGCCAGGTTTGTATTTGGTATCTTGTTTAGGTTTGAGTATTTCATACTGAGAGTCATTTAGGGGCTCATTTCTGAAGACTAGTTCTCATCTTCCTATACATTTATTTACATTAAATACTATGATAAGAGAGATAATGATATTTTTAATGTGTGCAACTGGCTTCATTGCCACTTCTGTACTGCTGAATGCTGGCAAATATTACTCAAGCCAATTTGGTCCTAACCAGTTAGGAATATTTTAAGACATCAACTAATGTTTTCACTAAAAATTGTAGACCAAGGTGACAAGAAGAGTTTAATTAATATTATTTAAAGCTTAAAATGAAACAAAGGTGTTTTTTATTCAGACTTTCTAAATATGGTAGGCATACTTTGCTTAAACAAAGAATACTGCAGTTAAGTTTTTAAGTGACAAAGATGATGAGTTCAACTCTAAAGAACGTAGAGACTTCTGGACAAAGGAGCTGATTGGGGGGTAATTGAAGATAAAAGCACAAAACACAAAGATTCTGACCAAATTTAAGATATTTGCCAAAGGCAAAGTAAAACAGTACAATATTGAGAGTAGAGAACATAAAATTAGTTCAGATCCAACAAAATGAATAATTTTTTAAATGTGAATTAAGTAAACCTTTCCTTACTAAGCCACTACCCGAAGACTATACATGGACTTACACTGGACTCCAACTGCATACATAGCAATGAATAGCCTAGTAAGAGCACCAGTGGAAGGGGAAGCCCTTGGTCTTGCCAAGACTGAACCCCCAGTGAACGGGATTGTTAGGGGGAGGGCAGTAATGGGGGAAGGATGGGGAGGGGAACACCCATAGAGAGTGGGAGGGGGAGGGGTTAGAGGGATGTTGGCCAGGAAACCAGGAAGGGGAATAACAATTGAAATGTAAATAAGAAATACTCAAGTTAATAAAGATGAAAAAAAGTAAACCCTTTCTTAAAATGGGCTTAATTAACTAAATAAGTAAACTATTGTCAGAATGTTACAGACATCCCAGAGGGTAAATAGAGTCAGGTTAGTGAACTCTATGCTCTGATAGAGCAAAGATTCTCTGTAATTTCAACAAGGTATGTTCAAATCTTCCTTACTCAACTTTCATTTGCTAAAGCTTGAATGCTATATTTGTTGAATTATTGCCATTCTTTGTTTGAAAATTCCCTTGGAAAATAATTACAAAGTGAATGCTAGGAGTTAGGGATTTAGCTCAGTGGTAGAGCACTTGCCTAGCAAGCTCAAGGCCCTGAATTTGGTCCCCAGCTCCAAAAAAAAGAAAAAAGAAAAAAGAAAGAAAAAGAAAAAAGAAAAAAAAGTGAATGCTAGTTTAAATTATACTACTTAATATTAGAAGATATTTGCTGGATAGTGCAAAAATTCATAAAATTCTCAAGGAATTAGCAAGGAAATGAGACACAAGTGCTGATACTCGAATATTATGTTTAAAATTCTGAAGTGTCGGTACTCAGAACTTTCCATAAGTTTATAAAATGACTTTATAAAGGTACAATTAATGGATTTCAACTCTGGGTGCAGGCATAAAGCAGAAGAATCCTGTCCCTGACTGTTCCTAGTTTCCTGTGTCCAGAGGGCTCCGGTTGGGTTCCACTTGGGCCAGGAATGTGAGCAGAAGTAGTGTTCTCTTTAGAGCTCTCAGGATTGTCTATAATTCTAAGGGTCCAGCTATCTTCCCCATGGGATTTGGGTACCAAGAGCTGTGGAACTGAGGAACCAGCTATACCACTCCTGGGCATACACCCAAAAGATTCTCCAACATATATCAAGAACACATGCTCCATTATGCTCATATCAGCCTTATGAACCCAGATGTCCTTCAACAGAGAAATGCATAGAGAAAATGTGGTATATCTATACGATGGAGTATTACTCAGTTATTAAATATAATGACCTCATGAAGTTCATAGGCAAATGGATGGAACTAGAAAATATCATCCTGAGTAAGGTAACCCAATCATAAACGATCACACACGGTATGCACTCACTGATAAGTGGATATTAGCCCAAAAGCTCAGATTAGTCAAGGTACAATCAACAGACTACATGAATCTCAAGAAGCCTGACCAAAGTGCGGGTGCTTCAGTCCTTCTTAGAAGGGGAGACAAAAACATTCATAGGAGGAGATATGGAGACAAAGTTTGGAGCAGAGTCTGAAGAAATGGTTATTCCTGCCCCACCTGGGTATCCACCCCATTTGCATACAATCACCAAACCTAGACAATATTGCTGATGCCAAGGAGGACATGCTTACAGGAGTCTGATACAGCTGTCTCCTGAGAGACTCTGTCAGACGATGACAAACACAGAGGCAAATGCTAGCAGCCAATCACTGGACTGAGAACAAGGTGCCCATTGGAGGAGAAAGGATTGAAGGAGCCAAAGGGGTTTGTAACTCCATAAGAACAATAATACCAAACAATCAGAGGTCTGAAGGACTAAACCACCATCCAAAGAGTACATATGGACAGATGTGTATGTAGCAAAGGTTGAACATGCTGGACACCAAAGGGAGGAAAAGCCCTTGGGCCTGCCAAAGTTGGATCCCTCAAGTATAGGGGAATATAAGGGTGGGGAGGCAGGAAGGGGTGGGTGGTTGGGTGGGGGAAAGGCAATAACATTTGAAATATAAATATAAAAATTCTAATAGAACAAAAAAGGTACAATCAAGATGACAAATAATATGATCTATTTTCTGGGTTGTTGTTGGCATGTATTTGAAGATGGCATTCCAGGTGACTTTTTGAGCTACTTGCTCAGTCACAGACATACAGGATGCCCACAAATCATACACTGTAGGGACTATATGATGCATGTGCCAACCATCTACATTTAGGAATACAAAGACACTTCTGGTTCTCAGTGAAGTCAAAGCACTAGCATAGAAAGTAAAAAGTAAAAACAATAACTTTAAAATTGATAGTATGATATTGTGAAGAAGAAAGAACAAAAAAAGTGCTAGAAAAAATTTACCCTTTCCCATCTATAAAAGTGTAACAAACTACAAAATTGAGTGGAATCTACTAAAGAGAAAAATAGCTTAAGGACAGTGAAGAGGACACTAACCAAGTAACCCCTAAGGGTGTACTATAGATTTTCATTCAACCATAAAGTGCAATTTATATAGCCACCTTCAGATTTTTCAAAGGAAAACCAATGTGAGGTCATTCTTCTTTACAAAAGTATTATGGCTATGTGTAGCATTATTTCCAAAGTACAAAGTAAGAGTGAAAACTGATTGTCTATTCCTTGTTAAGTTTACATTGAAAAACAACTCAAAATTATAAACAATAAATTACAGATACATAAATAATAGATAGATAGATAGATAAATGAATAGATAGATCTATCAATAGAAAGATGATAGATAACAAATATAGAGAATGAAAGAAACAGAAGCAATAAGAGGGATAGAGACAGAAAATCAGATTGCTTAGATCCCAGTATCAACTGCATCAGTTCATATATCTATGGGTTTTTGATTTAATTGAATTAAATGTCTTTCCGTTTCTGATGAATGGTTTTCAAGTAATTAAAATGTAATTTCTGTGGCCTATATAAAAACCTGAAATTAAAACTTAAGTAACTCTATATTTATAAAACCACATATAAATACACATTATCAGAAACATTATCCATCCTAAATCCCTCAATAATCAAACAAACATTATGCTGTTTTGGGGGAAGGGGATCATGTTATAATTTCATCACAAAATAGTAACTGAGAGAAAACATAAAAATAGTTACATAATTAAAATTAAGAGGAATATGATTTATTGATCAAACATTTTCCTCTAGGCTTTGATTTTTCAAAACCCACTTCAATAAGGGTTCTCGAAGGCATTGAACCCCCTTTTTTGACCATTGTCCAAAGGTAGGGGAGAGAAGATGGTAAGTAGGACAATGGGGATGTAGACCTTTATAGAAGTTCTTTGCTTTAGGGTAATTCTAATCTCTGTTGTCAGAATACCAAGAGGCCAGTTCAGTAGTGTCAGGATATCACCTGTCCAGCTCAATATGTGTCACCAAACATGAGACAGCAGCAGCAGCACTAGCCAGTAGAAAACACCAGGTCTCTGCCTAATAGGTGTGAGTCAGTGGGAGCGACCATAAGCATCATGAATACCAGGAGAATTTCTCTGCCATGCCTCTTCCAACAACGTGAAGATCACCAAAGACATGAGACCAAGGAAGCTTCTCAGGACTAGTAATGCAAGTGCACCATTACTATCTGTTGCGTCCTACTTATCCTCACTCCAAATATCACATGTCCTCTTACAGGTCTGCTTTAGCACAACATTACACGAGTCTGCATCACAAGACTGTTCCAGAAATTTCCACTTCCCTTCCCCCATTAAAATGATGTATAGACATAATCTTATGGCTCCTGGAAGTGTCCTTTTTCATCCACGTAGTATACATTTTGGATTTGTAAACATTAGTACCTCATAATGCATTGTGAGAATAGAAGTGACAATTGATAATTTCAGAGTGGATTGACCCTGCCACATTATCAAGCATTTGAAATACTGGCTTGATTTCTGATAATAGTAGTTAATATATATCATACTTTGCAATACCAATGAAATCAAATAAAACATGAAATTAAAGAGGCTGAACATTGATAGATTCATTTAATAACCAATTCAAGTAATTAAGCTGAGATTATAATTAGGTGTATTTCCTGAGGGGACATTTCTCTGCATGGAATTACCCTCTAGCCCTCCACTTTACATGTCTGTGAAGGGAAATAAACATCACTTACTGTTTTTCCATTGGTTCTTCTGAATACAATGTTTGTGTATATATTCTATGCCTGAGTTTCAACTGTTTGAGTCCATGATGGGCCATCTTTCATGTGTCTTCAGAACTGTATGAATAACTAGAACCTCTAACTGTCATGACAGTAAAGCAATCTTATGAACATGTATTCACAACAACTATTTGAATTCCAAGTATTAGCAATTTCCATGTAGTTTTTGTATGTGATCTTAAGTAAAAATATTTCACTTCTTACATCAAACCTTCCACAAACTTTCAGATGACGGGAGATGTTAAAGAACTCATGTCACTATGTGACAATGGATAATATCATGTAGAATCTAGATTCTTAGCTGTAGATCATATCTTCATATGTGACAGCATAGCTGAAAATGAAGGTCATAAAAATTTGATACCAGACAGTTATTGAACATGTGATGACCAGAATTATTTCAAAATCAAGCAAAATAGTTATTCTGGGGTGTTTCCAACAGTGCCCACCTCTGTTGCAAAGCAGTACTTCACTGTAGCCTTGGTAAAGACAACACTGCCCAAAAATTATGTGCTGAGAATGAAGGCATATTACATAACACTTGGAAAATCAAAATACAGATTAACTGTGAAAAATATTGATAATACTTTACATTCTACATTGTGAAGTATTTAGCCAAGATTTAATTCTTTATATAAAAAGGAGCAAGCATATATCTTAGTATATCTTATAAATACATGTATATGTATATAAATTTGCCAATTTTTCTATGTCTCTATTTAGTTTCTTTTTCCATGATCTGTCCATTGCTGATTGTGGGGTGTTGAAGTTTCCCACTATTATTTTGTGAGGTGCAAAATGTGCTTTGACCTTTAATAAGACTTCTTTTATAAATGTAGGTACCTTTGCATTTGGAGCAAAAATATTCAGGATTGAGAGTTCATCTTGGTAGATTTTTCCTCTGATGTTATCTTTTTTGATAACTTTTGGTTGAAAGTTGATTTTATTTGATATTTGAATGACTATGCTAACTTGTTTCTTGGGACCATTTTTTAAAAAAATGTTTTCCAGCCTTTTACTCTGAGGTAGTGTCTGCCTTTGTTACTGAGTAGTGTTTCGTGTATGCAGCAAAATGCTGGGGCCTCTTTACAGGTATCCAGTCTGTTCATCTATGTCTTTTTATTGGGGAATTGAATCCATTGATGTTAAGAGCTATTAAGGAATAGTGATTGCTGGTTCCTGCTACTTTTGATGTTAGAAGTGGAATTATATTTGTGTGGCTCTCTTGGTTTTTTTTTGTTTGTTTGTTTGTTTGTTTGTTTTTGTTGTTTTTTTACGCAAGTAGATTGCTTTCTACTTATTTCTGTGGTGTAGTTTCCTCCTTATGGTTGAGTTTTCCATCTATTAGCCATCTGGATTTGTAGAAAGATATTGTGAATAATCAGTTTTGTCAGGGAATATCTTGTTTTCTCCATCCGCGTTAATTGAGATTTTTCTGGATACAGAAATCTGTACTGGCATTTGTGTTCTCTTAGGGTCTGTATTACATCTGCCCACGATCTCCTGGATTTCATAGTCTCTGATGAGAAGTCTGGTGTAATTCTGATATGTTTTCCTTTATAGGTTTCTTGACCATTTTCTCTCACTGCTTTTAATATTTTTTTTGTTTTGTGCATTTGGTGTTTTGAATATTATGGGATTGGAGGAATTTCTCTTCTGGTTCAATCTATTTGGAGTTCTACAGGCTTCTTGTATGTTTATGGACATCTCTTTCTTTAGGTTAGGGTAGATTTCTTCTATAATTTTGTTGAATATATTTACTGGCTCTATAAGTTGGCTATTCTTGATCTCTTCTATACCTATTATCCTTAGGTTTTATCTTCTTGTTGCATTCTGGATTTCCTGGATGTTTTCAGTTAGGAGCTTTTTGCATTTTACATTTTCTTTGATGGCTGTGTCAAAGTTTTCGATGGTATCTCCTACCCCTGAGATTCTCTCTTCTATCTCTTGTATTCTGTTGGTGATGCTTGTGTCTATGACTGCTGATCTTTTTCCTAGGTTTTCTATCTCCATGGTTGTCTCCCTTTGTAATTTCTTTAGTGTTTCTATTTCCGTTTTTAAATCCTGGGTGGTTTCATTCAATTCCTTCACTTGTTTGCTTTTGTTTTCCTATAATTTTATAAGGGATTTTTGTGGTTGCTCTTTAAATGCTTCTACTTGTTTACCTGTGTTGTCCTGCATTTCTTTAAGGGAGTTATTTATGTCCTTCTTAAAGTCCTCTATCATCATCATGAGATATGATTTTAAATCCAAATCTTGTTTTTCTCGTGTGTTTGGATATCCAATATTTGCTTTGGGCTCTGATGATGCCAAGTAGTCTTGGTTTCTTTGGCTTAGGTTCCTGTGCTTGGTTCTCACCATCAGGCTGTCTCTGGTGGTAGCTGATCTTGCTGTCTCTGACAATGGCCTGACTCTCCTGTAAGCCTGTGTGTCAGCACACTTGGTAAAGAGAGTTGTATCACGGCGTCAGCTTCAGGCTCAGGCAGAAACTGGAAGGATCCTATTCTAGACTGTTCCTAGGTTCTAGTGTCCAGAGGGCTACAGGCAGGTTCCTCTTGGTCCAGGAATGTGAGTACAAGTGTTGGTCACCCAGAGCTCTCAGGATTGTCCATATTTCTGAGAGTTCAGCTCTCTCTATCACAGGATTTAGCTACAGTGAGCTTTGGGAATGGATTAGCTCCAGATTCAGTAAAGCATTGTTATAACACAATAAATATTTTATTATAAAGTTGATATATATTTTATAACATACATGTATTGTGGAGCTATGTATTTATACTATTTTCAAATAATACAATATTATTTATCCATTGTATTTGTATCAATGCATGAATGTTTTCTTTAAGTTTTAACACTATTATATAAATTATAACTGTATTATTGTACACCATACATTTTTTTCTCAGAATTTTTGTCCTTGCTATATTAGAAGCTGTTTTCTTTTAACCAGACCACATTATATTCAATATTTTCTAGAAATGAGCTACAGGCAACTTGCCTAATTGATAGATTACATACCAAAATACAGTTAATTTTATAGTAGAGCTTGATCTTCTCAATCTTGCTTCAATCTCTGTGTCAATCTTTGGGTTTGAGTGACAAGTGCAAAACCCGCAGTCTGAATCTTGTCTAAACAAATGAAATACACAGTACCTTACAAATAGTACCCCTTGCTTTCCCTAGTAAGGGTTGAATATGCATGTGTATATAGGTGTATGTGTGTGAAATACAGTCAAGAAATATATAATTAAAATTACATACATGCATCAAAGATGATTAAGCAAACATCGAGAAGCTCTTAATTGTAGCAGAAAGGGTAGTGCATACCAAATTAATACCCGCCATGCTGTATATTTAAAGTCAGGCTTGCTCAGTGAAAGGTAAAGTTGCTCAAATCGACTAAGAAATCAAACATTATTTTAAGCATCAGGATTTGAACATTAATAACCAGCAATTTCTAGCTTTTAATCCATGCAATTAAAAAGGTCAGAAATGTTAATGTTGATAAAGGTCTTTTAAAAAGAGATGTATGAGATGAGACCCTAATTATTAATCATCATCAAGAAATGTTCTGGCAGCAATTACCAAAGCATCACAAGGCAAGTTTCTGGAGATGTTCCCAAGAATAAAGCAAAATTTTGACACGCAAACAAACTTAAAATGCAATTTGTAACAAGCAGAATGATAAAGATCCACTGAGCATATCTAACAATTAGTCTGAAATATGTAAAAACTTGTCACATAACTTGGACATTTCTGTGTGTAATTAAATTAAGCTACTTGTGAATTATTTCTAGTGATAAATGTAAAATAATCTACCAATTGATATCAATAATATTTTTCTTATTTATAAAGCCAACTAAATATTGATCTCCTGTTTTTACTAAAATGACTTTAAAGTGATTAAATATATATTAATAATTCTCTTCTGAAAATAGCAAATTTTAGCCTTATGTAATGTCCCTTTTAAATTGTATGTCTTTATGCACATATTGTTATATGTCTATTCTATGTCGTAAACAATTTCTTTAAACTCAGCATAAAATCATCTTAACCTCCATAACATATTTAAACTTATTGATTAATGATTATGATGTTTAGAGAAAGAAAGTTGTTCTTTTGTTAGCAGACAATAAAGAAGGACACACAGTATTCTTTGGTATAACAAAATTGTTGAAACTAGATAGATATGTAACAATACACTGTAAAGGTACTAAACCTTAGTATTCAAGCGCAAATGACTAATAAGAAATTAAATAAATTTGTCACAATAAAATTATTTGATGAAATGTAAACTCTATAATATATTTTTAATGCTCTTGTATCATTTTTACATTTCAAAGGTAACATCAATCCAAGTATATGGAAGATGGATTGCATCTGTTTTACCAAAAGTGCTTCTCTATTTTGAACTAGCTGTCTTGAGGAGAGACAGTTTACTTCAAGTTGATGTACTTCATTACCAGATTTAAAGAGAATCACATACTCAGGAGAATATATTCCTCCTCGGGGATCTTTGAATTAAAAATCAGGTAATATTTTGTCAAATTTACAAGTCTAAAGTATTCATTTCCATACAAATACATGTTAGCAAGGGAAGTGTTTCTAGTATGACCAAGCATTGGAGTGAATGCCTTTCATCCTGGAACTCAGGAGGCAGAAGCAGATGGAACCCTGCATGAAGCCATCATATTTTATATAGTGAGTTTCAGCACAGTTAAGGCTATGTAGGCAAACGGTATCTTACAAAACAGAGAGTGGTGAGGAGAAGAGGAAGAAGGAGAGGGAGGGGGAGGAGGAAGAGAGCGAGGGGGAGAGAGACAGAGACAGAGAAAGAAAGAGACAAAGAGACAGAAACAGAGAGAGGTGATTTTAATAGGTGAACACACACATAGATGTTATAATTAGTACTTTTCAAGTAACCTTAGGAATCTTTACAAATCCCCATTTTATATTTTGTATATAGATTTCAATGTCATTTGTATTTTAAAACAGAAACCACTTACTGTTAGGTATAATGCAAGAGTAATACTGAATATTTCATTGGTAAGTGACATTACGCTTTATTATGTATCACATAATCTGAACTACATATTATTAAAATTAAAATGTAGATTTTCAAATTAAATTTAAATATCGTGTGAAGAATATGAAGCAATATCGTAGTCTAACTATGAAGAAATACATTGTGCTCGCTTTATTCTTAGATAATGATGTTCGGAAGCATTCCAAGTATGAGAAGGTTCACGCAGAGTAGAACTTCAAGGACATTTTAAGTAAGTAACAGTTTGCTGCTGTTTAATAAAGCCTACTCATCTATAATGAAGTCTCTCTTCTATTCTTCAATGGAGCATTCATAATTTGAGTGAAGCCATTAACATCCCAGCTCAGGTTACAATGTGTGCACAATGATTCAAAAAGCTCATTCAACTGCGTGCTGATTGTGAATCTAATAGTTATGAACAATCAAGTATAGTTTAGGTTATTGCAAATGCTGTGTGAATTTATTAACCTTTCAGCGTAATGCTATTTAGGCTTAGGATTCACAGTTCCAAAAATAACTCTCAGAGCACTCATACAATTTTAGTTATGGTTGCTAAATATATTTAGACCATTTCAAGAGTGTTGTTAAATTAGAAACAGAAAAACAGTGATGTCTAAAATAACAACTTTAGGTTTGTTCCTCAAAAGATAAGTTTTATATGGTAGGACTTATTTGCAATTTTAAAACATAAAATTAATTTGTATTTAACTTTAAATCTCAGCTATGATTAATATTTAAGTCATAGGGTAAAACGCTTAACAGTATATTCTTTTTTTTTTAGTATATACTTTCTTTTACTTTCAAAATAAAATGTCCAAATCATTATCAATAGTATTAGAAGGCATATACCATGAAGAATGAGGACTGCAGTTTGCTTTCTTAAGAATCATCTAAATAATCATATGGATGGTACCCATTTAAATTGGAAGCCAAAATTGATGAACTTCTGTATCAAACTGGTTGTACAGAAGAGAAGGTGAGCTCTGAGTTCAAGGGGACGAATCTGCTTCAATATGGAAGTGGAGGTAAATTGTGGCTAACACTTGGCATGTTAGCATGCATGCAAACATTCACATACATCAACACATACTGTACTATGCACATATATAGGTGCACACATACAAAGTTGTAAGTGGGTAAATAAATCAAATGTATAACTGAAATTTTAAGTGTTTGAAATTGTAACTACATGTTTTGGTTTTAAGCTGCTATTCTTACTAGGTTGTCAAAATTGGGGAATGTACTCTTATGTTTTGCAATGGTAGGAACAGAAAATTTTCAGACAATTATAAAATTGTAAATTATAATAATCTTGGCCTTCAAGGATGATTGTGAAAATTCTGACATTGTATCATTTAGGTATTCTGATTATCAGTATAGAGTATAACACATTCAGTTTTATAATCTGTGATATTGCTTTGATATTATTCCTCACAATATTAAAGAAACTACATGCTTGGTTATCACTCACATTTTCTTTTTTCTGAATATGATAATTCCTTATCTGGACATCATTGAGAGAAAAGAAAGAAAATAGAAATTCAACCAAATTTCAAGAATATCAACTGTCATAGATGCCTGGAATCGTGTCTGAGTTACATACAGGATTTCCGATTTTACTCACTGTGCCACCAACTGTATACATTTATCTTTCACCAGACCTTATACAATAAGGTCTTCATGTACACGGTAACTAATAGTTCAATTCAGAACAGTGTTTACTATCATAAGTATAAGACTTAAGCAGAGGGATCAGTCCCCACAAGAAGGATAATCTTGTTCGAGGTCAATTTAAAGTCATCAGAATAACAATTGCTGACTTATTTTTTTCCTTTTATTGGATATTTTCTTTATTTACAGTTAAGATATTTTCTCCTTTCTGGTTTAATCTCCAGAAACCCCCTATCACATCATCTTAGCCCTGGTTCTATGATGGTGCTCCCCAACCTACCCACCTACTACCTCCCACCTCCCCGCCCTAGCATTTCTCTACACTGGGGCATTGAACCTTCACAGAACCAAGGGCTTCAACCATTGATGGCTACAAGGCCATCCTCCACTACCTAGGCAGTTGGAGCCATGGGTCACTCCATGTGTACTCTTTGGTTGGTGGTTTAGTCCCTGAGAGCTCTTGGGTGTCTGCTTGGTTGATATTTTTGTTCTTCCTATGGGGTTGCAATCTCCTTCAGCTCCTTCAGCCCTTTCTCTAACTTCTCCATTGGGGACCCCGTTCCTATTCTAATGGTTGTCTGCCAGCATGCACCATTGTTTTTGTCAGACACTAGCAGAACCTCTCAGGAGATAAGTGTATCAGGCTCCTGTCAGCATGCACTTCTTGGCATTCTCAATAGTCTAGGTTTGATGACTGGCATGGATCTCCAGGTTGAGCAGTCTCTGTTCCACCCTTTGTCCCTGTATTCATTTACACAAGAGCAATTTTGGGTTAAAATGTTAGAGATGGGTGTGTGGCCCATCCCTCAACTGGAGGCCGTGCCTAACCTCTGGATATGGTCTTGAGAAGTTCTCCCTCCATTTTGTGGGGTTTTTCAGCCAATGTCATTCCCGTAGGGTCCTAGGAGGCTCTTGCTTTCCTGGCATCTGGGACTTTCTGGTTGCTACACCCAGTTCCCCATCCCCCATTGCTACACACCTCTGTTCAATTTCCTGACCAGCTGGCTGTCTCCTAAATCTCCTCCCATACCTGATTCTGTCCCTCTTTTACCTCTCCCACTACTCTCTTCCTCCCAAGTACCTCCCACTCTCTACTTCCCTTTATTATTTTGTTTCTTCTTCTAAGTAAGAGTGAAGCATCCACTCTTTGCCCTCCCATCCCTTTGAGCTTCATGTAGTCCTCTAGTTGTATAGTGGGTATTCCAAGCTCTTCGCCTAATATTCACTTATTAGTGAGTACAGACTGAGTTACCTCACTCAGGATGTTATTTTCTAGATCCATTCATTTGCATATGAATTTCATGAAGTCATTGTTTTAAATAGCTGAGTAGTATTCCATTGTGTAAGTGTCACATTTTCTGTATCCTTTCTTCTGCTGAGTGTCTTCTGAGTTGTTTTCAGGTTCTGACTATTATAAATATTGCTGCTATGAGCATACTGGAACATGTGCCCTTGTTATATGTTAGAGAATCTTTTGGATATATGTCCAGGAGTGGTCGAGTTGGGTCCTCAGTTAGTACTATGTAGTATGTCTAATTTTCTGAGGAACTGCCAGATTGATGTCCACAGGGGTAGTACCAGCTTGCAATTCCACCAGTAATGGAGGAGTGTTCCCCTTTCTCCATATCCTCGCCAGCATCTCCTGTCACCTGAGTTTTTGATCTTTGCAGTTCTGACTGGTGTGAGGCGGTATCTCAGGGCTGTTTTGATTTGCATTTCCTGGATGACTACGGATGTTGAACATTTCCTTATGTGCTTCATGCCATTCAATATTCCTCAGTTGAGAATTCTTTTTTTAGCTCTGTACCCTACTCTTTAATAGGACTATTTAATTCTCTGGAGTCTAACTTCTTGAGTTCTTTGATTATATTGGATATTAGCCCTCTATTAGATGTAGTAATGATTAGTAAAGATCTTTTCCCAATCTGTTGTTTGCTGTTTGGGCCTATTGACAGTGTCTTTTGCATTACAAAAGCTTTGTAATTTTACGAGGTTCCATTTGTCTATTGTTGATCTTAGAGCATAAGCCATTGGTGTTCTGTTCAGGAAAATTTCCCCTGTACCCATGTATTCAAGGTTCTTCCCCACTTTCTCTTCTACTAGTTTCAATGTATCTGGTTTTATGTGGAGTTCCTTGATCCACTTGGACTTGAGCTTTGTACAAGGTGATAAGAATGGTTGGATTTGCATTCTTCTACATGCTGATCTCCAGCTGAACCAGCGCTGTTTGTTGAAAATGCTGCTTTTTTTCCACTGGATGGTTTTAGCTTCTTTGTCAATGATCAAGTGATCATCAAGTATGAATCAGGGAACATTTCAGAATCAAGCCTTAATGCTACTCCAGGTAGATTATCTTCTCTACATCTTCAGATACATTAAGTAACTTTTCCATATTGCTTATTTTAAATCAAACCCCAAAAAATAACATTTGTTTAAGTAGTCATCAAGTTAAATAGGTATCTATAGTGACTGGCTTATATTTCTTTAAAAGTTTCATTCATTTGTAAGGATTAAGATGGAGTTTTTCAAAAGATATATAAAATATAACAGAGATTAAGAAATTTTACCAGGAATAGAACCATGACCCATATATGGATGATGATAACTGATTTCTATATATTATACTCAGACATTCACACACATACACACATACACACCGAGGCACACAGTCAACCAAATAATAAATAAGTAAATAAATAAATCATAAACATGACTTAATAAAGAATCTATATAATTTCTATTAAGATAGTAATTGAAGAGTGTTATATAGATGTACATAAGTGGCATTTTATGAATCTTTGTGTTACAGTGTTTATGGAAAATATATTCATTAAATAATTATTTTGTGATAATATACACACCCCCATACACACACACACACACATATATATATATATACATATATATATATAAATGCATGCTAGAAATTTTTAAATTTATAATATGGCAAATACTGATAGTTACAGTCCCAAACAAAAATTCTTTTACTCTGTAAAAATTATGTGTGTGTGTGTGTGTGTGTGTGTGTGTGTGTGTGTGTGTGTTTGTGAGAAAGACAGATTTCTTAAACAAAATGGGGCATTGCTTATTGATTTATTTAAAATATTCTTTTTGGTCATTTTCCTGAGACTACTCAGATCATGATCCAAATGTTAATAACCAGCAGAATATTTCCTATGAAAATAAAATTAAACACCTCTGTGTCTCCATGAAGAACTTCATGTACATTGTTGTGCATTCATATTTACAAGTAATTGAAATGCTAGACAGTTGTTTGGTTATTAATTTTCATATATCTATATCCTAAGTTCTCTGATGAAAGAGCCCATATTCGTGAAAATACTTTTGCTCAACATTGAGCCCACACAAAGAACAGAGTTTTCAAGTCAGGATCTTCCAAGTCACAGTATAATGAAATCAGTTGTCATCGGCAAATCAAAAGATGTGGCACTTTGATGATGACTCCCTGGGTTTCTTATTTCACCTGCGACATGCTTTCACTGACACGAGGTAGCCGATGAGCTATTTAAGTGAAGTTCATGGGTTACCACTGACTGCGAGTGTTGTTTTCATGACATCATGCTGTACACCAAAGCATTGTTTGTGTTGTTAACATGACATTTACTGGGGATCTGCATCTAAAAAATTCATGGATACTTGGCTTATTTTTCATGAACTGTGTTACGCAAAGGCATCCTGCTAAAACCATTGTGTGTGAGGATTATTTTCATAGAACATTATTATATGTCTGTTAGGAAATTTCCATATCTACAGATTCAGAAGAAAAATTATTTGGTCACTGACTTCATAAATTCAGTGGAATCTTTATGTAAACTAAAAGAGCAGATGAACAGGTCAGCTACTTTATTATATACCTTTCAACCATAAATCTTCTAGAATTTAGAAAATGGTTTACAAATAGTGAATATTCATGAGAATTTAGAGAACATACTAGAAATCATTGGTTCAATGTGGTTTTATTATTTCACTAAATAGGTTAGCAAAATTTAGCATGTTGAAAACCAGTTTGAAGGCATTTACATTGTAAATGAATCTGCAGGCATTTTCCTAATTTTTTCCTTGAGTTAAATCCTCAGAAGCAGAAATCAGAATCTACATAACACATGTATTATCCTACCCACAGGAATGCCATTAGAGAGATCAGATTTAATCCTTTCTCATAAAAAAAAGAATATGTAGAAAAGTTAGCAAAAGAATTATGTTATTCATAATATCCTCTAGGTATAACCACATAAATAATGATAATATTATAATTTACTCTCCAATAAGTATTAGCTATTGTTTTAAAACAATTGATTACTGTATATAGTATTTAGTTTCTAATTTTGAATATATATGGGGGGCAGTAAGGGGTATGTATGAGGGGAATACTCGTATGGGGGAGGGGGAGAAGAGGGAATGGGGCTTTTGGACAGGAAACTGGGAAAAGGAATAACATTTGAAATGTAAGTAAAGAAATATATTTACTAAAAATAAATAAATAAATAAATATCACCACAAATGTCAGAATGATAGTACTGAATGTTTTTCAGAAATAAAGACTTTGAACTGCAAAAAAAATTTATATAGATTTGTAAATTGTAATCAATATATGCCTTTATGCATAGGTACATTTATACAAAGAGATATAAACCAATGTACCTCAGTATAAATAAACATAAAACCTTCCTTACATTGACACTGTAACTGTTATTTAATTATAATGAATAAAGTATCATTTTAGTTTCTTTTTCTACTAGTAATTTTAAACAGTTCTTTAGCTTCCAGAAACGGAATGCTTAGGTATTATTTTATCCCAGAAAACCATATTGTGTTATAAATTTAAGAGCTTACTTTTCTTTTATTCTTTAGTAACCATATTTAATAATCAAAATAATGATAAATAAAGTGATATTAGGGAAGATACAGTAGCCTATTACACATATATATGTGCAATAAATTTAATAAATATATATTAAAATATATATATATAATTGTTTGATATATAATCAGACAGAAATGGTATCAAGATAAAATATGCAACCTCATCGCAATACAAAATCTTTTCATCAAATTAATTTTGGTTAGTGATTAAAACAAGGTAGTCTGATATATCTAAGAAGAGAGTCAACAGTTTTCAATATTAATATAAAAATTCTGAGTTTAATAAGGACCATCATTCCACAAAAGCTTCCATTGGTTTTTGTTTAAGCAGTAAATGTGTGCTTCCACATTAACAGATACCTATATACATTTATGAATATTCATAATAGGTGTAGAATTTTTTCTTTAATAATTAAACACAAGGACTTCATGCCAAAACTACTAAAACTACTAAAACTACTTTAAAACCACTAAAACGGTAAAATGTAAAATTATGTCATTAAAATCTGTAAATTGATGACACTTAGGTTACAATATTAAAATAATGAAATATATTTGCCTTCATTGATTTTCTTCCTAACTGGAATAAGTAAATCAACCATCTGGAAAGAATTATTTCGCTCAATGTATAATTTTTTTTATTTTTCATCCATTCAGTTTCCCCCTACTCCAACCCTTTCAAATTCATGACCTCTTCTTTAACGTATGTGGTACAAACACACACACACACACACACACACACACACACACACACACATATATATAAATGCAGTGGGCTTAATACATTTAATAGTATTTCAATTTGTGTTGGTTTAAAACTGTGTGTTTAGGATCAGATAAACTATCAGTGTTGGGGCTGCTGAGACAGTCAGAGGTTAAGAGCACTGGCTGCTCTTCCAGAGTCTCTGAGTTCAATTCCTAGCAACCACATGGTGGTTCACAACCATCTATAATGCGGTATGGTGCCCTCTTCTGGCCTGCAAGCATACATATAAGCAGAATACTGTATACATAAAAAAATAAATCTTTTAAAAAAAAACAACAAAAAACAAAACAAAACAAAACAAAACTATCAGTGTATTCTTCCCTGACAAGACTGGTTCTCCCATTCTCAGCATATATTACTTGCCTGTAGTACCAATCTATGGTTAGGATCTTGTGACACAGATCCCATCCACCATGGAATATTAGTTAGTACTATTACTGGATTGTTCTTATTAGGTACTCATCATGTTAAGACATGATTTCCCATTGCTAATCCTGGTTCCGTGTTTTTTGGTTGGTTGGTTGGTTTTGGTTGTTTGCTTTCATGTCCATTATCAGGATCTAGATAGAGGCAAAGGCCCACTCAGAGGCTGGAGATGGAACAAGGAAAGCTGGGTGTTGGTTTCCTGCCAGAGTCAGTCTTGGCTAGGTCAGCAATAGGATCTTTCTTCCTGGTCTCCAGGGTTCTCCATTTCCCTGTAAATTTTTCCTCAAATGTCCTAGACGCTGAACTGTTAATTCCTTCCTAAATGTACCAACCTGTACTTTGCAAGAGGAGACAGGATTCCTTAGTCCCCTGTAATTCTGTTGTCTTAAAGCTTTATGTCTTTGACAGAAGCTAAGAATAAAATGTATCTTTGCGTATCAAAATAAGTATTTAACATGCAGTTAGAAATGTTGTTAGCTTAGGGAAGCAGAGGTAGTAGGTTTTCCTCCAGGGTCCAGGGAGTCCCTTGTCATGGATAGTGGAACAGATTTACAGTACCAGTCATGGATTCTATCATGTTTTATTGAGAGGGGGTGCCTTAAGTACCATACATGTGAGTGGTAGTCTCAATATATAAATGTAAATATGAATCTCTAGGAATATCAGACTGGGCTGATCAATGTCATGGCTTGTGGACTTAATAGCTAAGTTGGACCACTAATTCATTTTCTGCCTTATCCAATTATAAGTCATCTTCAGACATTATGAGGAATATAATGCTCACACTGGAAGCTTCTAGTTAAGGTCTAACTCAGTTTTTCCAAATCTTTTGGCTAATATGTGTGTCTGTGTGTGTGTGCATGTGTGTGGGCATGTGTGTATGTGTTGTTTTCAACAATAGGGTCATGTTTTTTTGTTTGTTTGTTTTAATATTTTTTTCTTTTTTCTTTTTTTCGGAGCTGGGGACCGAACCCAGGGCCTTGCGCTTGCTAGGCAAGTGCTCTACCACTGAGCTAAATCCCCAACCCCTTGTTTTAATTTTTGAGATAAACAAGGCATTAATTATAACTTTCATCCTTTGAGAATTCTCTTGGACTCCATTGACCAACAATTTGAAGGCACCTTTCCTATGACCTACATGGATTTGTTTTGTTTTGTCTGGTTTTATTTTGTTTTGTTTTGCCTTGCTTTGCTTTGATTTTGCTTTTGTATCCCTTCTTTTGTTTCATTTTGTTTCATTGAATAACCAATGACTCTTGGGGTAAGCAGCTTTGCTTTTACAACCGTGAGCTGTTGAGTAACTGTTCCCTTAGATGTTTTACATTACAGCTATAATCATATTTTTGTTTGTTTTCATGTTCTTCGTGATCACATGACTTTAGAATTGTATTCTGATTACTTAGCTCATTTGGATGGCTTCTACCATCTCCATTTATTGTATTTCTGCATTAGAAAAACTTCTAGACTTGAGATCCTTATCAGTGAATGTCTCTAAGAACTAATGGCTGTACTGTTACATTCCAGTTAACCCAAATCCTATTCACTCAATAGAATGAGTATCTACATTACAGTCATGAGTGGCCCAAGTCCAGGCTAACTCTGAAAGCTAGAAGAGGTGTTATGAAATGAACTCCTAACCTTGCATTACATTAATAGCTTTACCCATTTCTCAATCCTCATCAGATAACATTTTTTCCCCTAATAGTTGGTGACTAAGACAGGCATCCACAACTGGACATTGTAAAGAGTATAATTAATTGACTTTAAAGGAATCAACTCTAAAACTTAATACCACACTATCTCCTTCCAAGATTCAAGAAAAATTTTTGGAATAAATGATGGCAAGACTGCTGTAAGATACAGAAAACCCAGATTTCTGGTCCACTTTATTCTTATAAATATTACAGGAATTTTATTACTATAAAAATCAACCTTATGTTTACTTAAATGAGAACTACACATTTGACATTCTGACTTAGATAGTGGAAATATCACAAAGCTCCACTCCTGGTGGAGAATTACAGGCAATTAATGGCTGTTTAAAGAGGGTCTGGTCCAGGGATTAACCTCCTAATAAATTACCCAATCCCAGGTGGTCAGCGCTAATATATATATATATATATATTCTGTGCTTAGTAGATTCAGCAAGCTTCATTTAAGTACCCATAGGAATATGTGCTGTTTTTTGATATGTGTGTGTATGTGTGTGTGTGTGTGTGTGTGTGTGTGTGTGTGTGTGTGTGTGTTAACTGAGGAGGAAGATGTCATGAATTTGAGAAGAAGTAGGAACACATGGGAGGAACTGGTGGGTCATAGAATAGGTTGGAAATTATATCTTATTATATAATTATAATATTATATATTATTTTCTTGAATACAGTTCTCAAAAATGTAGCCTTAAATTTAAAGAGTAATGTATGACTTGAAATTGAATGTATAACTTCAAAAGAGTAAAGTCTAATCATACTTCCCTTAATTTTGTCTGGAAACATTTTCCTACTTGTTTCTATGTGGTTGTTATGGTTGTTTTTTATTTATTTGTTTGTTCTGAGACAGGGTTTCTATGTTTATCCTTGGTTTCCCTGACCTTGCTCTGCAGATCAGGCTGATCTTGAACTCATAGAGACCCATCTGCCTCTGACTCTTGAACATTGGGATTAAAGTCATGTGCAACTATCACCCAGTATACATTTTCCTTCATTAACAATAGGTGAACAAGGCATAAGCTAAGTTATGACTATGAAACCTCCATGATTAAAAATAAATAAAAATTTATTACTCCATGAGAACTGGTGACAAAGCTATGATGACAATTCAAAAGACTTGTAATTTTGCAGTACAGTTCAAGTATAGTGAATATGCAGTCTGTAAAATGTTAATTCCCTGTATGTATGACACTGGTTTTTGGAAAATGCTCTGATGGTGAGGAAGAAATATTATTCAAAAATATGATTTTAATTACCATATAAAAACTTAAAGGCAGGATGTTGAAACATTCAAAATATCTTATTTTAAATGTATAAAATTTATCAAATATATGGGATTCTTAAAAATGTATTAATATATTTTTAAAATGAAAAGTAAGTCAATTGCAGTTTAAAAATAAATATTCAATTTAGTTTTATATAGGTTCTAAGCATGTAGCAATTACTGGCATATGTAACCAGACTGGCTTCAAAACAAAAAGATCTGTGCCTTAGCTATTGTTTTATTGCTATAGAGAGACACTATGATCATGTTAATGGATATAAAAGAAAGCATTTAATTATGGCTTGATTTCAATTTCAGATATTCAATCTCTTGTCATCATGGCAGGGGACATGACAACATACATTCAGACATTGTGGTGGAGAGCTCTATATCCAGATTCATGGAAAGCAGGAAGAGAGGTCCACTGAACTTGGCTTGGGCCTTTGAAAATTCAGATCTCACTCCTAGTGACACACTTCCTTAAAAGATACCATGTCTGCTCCAACAAGGGCATACCTTTCCCTTCTCAAGTAGCTCCACCCCCTTTAAAGTAAGCACTCAAACTTATGGTCAAATGGAGACCATTCTTATTCAAATCCCCACAATCCGTATGCCTCTGCTTTTTCTGAGATTACAACTATGTAATATGATGCCCAATCCTAAACATACAAATGTAAATCCATGAAAAATTATGCCACCCTTGTTTGGCCCAGGCACCCCTAAGAAGGCTCAGAAGTGTGAGTTTGAACTCTGAAAGTCCCAGCTCAACATATTTAATATTGCATTTTAGCTCCAAGCACAAAACTAGGGTTAGTGATTTTAGAACTTGTCTTCAATTCCCAAGAGCCATTTTTACCTTTGATCTCTATGCTTTATGCAGAAAAAAAGTCTACTTAGGCTTATTACAACATAAAGCTTTTCAAAATGATAACTATAACAAGATAAATTAGTATAGAAAAAAGCTCTAAGAGATTTGAGTCCTGAGATTCTCTCACCTTCCAAGTCTTTGGTACATACTAGAACCCCACCCCCACCTGAGCTTTCCTATTTTCACTGCTTCTGCTGGTTCTCACGGTTTCATTCCCTTCCCCCAATACCTCATCATGTTTCCCTTCCCCACACCTCCCACCCAGGTGGAAGAGGCAAACTGTAGACTCCATCTCTAGTAGAAAGACAGGGCATCAAGAGAAGGGAGGGGGTTACCATCTCATAGTCAAAACTCTGAACCAGATTTGTTCCTGTTTAACAGAACAGTGGGGACAGAATTCTAGAAGAGACTGAGGGAAAGGAAGTTCAGCCCCCTGCCCAAATTGGGATCCAGCTCAAGGGGAAGCTCCAAGGCTTGACACTATTATTGATGCTATGGTGTGTTTTCTGTATGGAGCCTAGCATGCCTGCCCTTTGTGAAGCCCAACAAGCAGCTGGAAGTGTCAGATGCAGATATTAAACACAACCAATAGACAAAAGCCTGGGCCCCTGCGGTTGAATTAGGGAAAAGCTGGAAGAAGCTGAGGAGGAAGGTGACCCCATAGGAAAACCAGTAGTCTCAACTGACCTGCGTACTCAAGATCTCACAGAAACTGAGCCACCAAGCTGGAACCATATATGAGCTTGTCTGAGGCCACTGACACACATACAGTAGAGGATTGCCTGGTCTGGCTTCAATGGAAGAAGATGCACCTAACCCTTGAGAGACTTGAGACCCCAAGGAGTGGGGAAGTTTGATGGGATGGGGTCAGGGGAGGGGAATCTTCTTGGAGATGGGGGAGGAGAAATTGAATGAGGAACAGGCAGAGGACAGACTGGAAGGGGGATAACGATTGGACTATAAAAAAAGATAAAATAATAATAATACTTATTATAATTATAATAAAACTCTAAAGTGGTTAATATCAATGTCTGTAAATTGTATTATTGAATATTGGCAACTTCATTACTTAAAGTTTTAGTAAGGATGGTTCTAAAACACATCATTATTAAACTGATAATGAATATGAATAAATATAAATGGCATTTTGTGGCTTCTCCTTCCATTTTCAACTAATCCTTCCTGGGAAGAAAGAGGCTCAGAAAAGTGAGGAAGTTCCTGAAACTAACAAGATTTATAACCTTCCACACACACACACACACACACACACACACACACGAAGCAAACAACAACTGCTGGGACACTGAGACACTTGCATCTGTTAAGTTGCCTTCAAACAATGGAAAAATCACCATGACAGCACATTTTGTGGATCCTCTAATATCACTCATACCAGTCTAGGCTGTTCAGCCAGATGCAGCAAAGAAATATCCCTGCTACTCTCAGAATCCTCTCAGGGATACTAGAGCAAAATAAAAAGAATAAAGAACAAACTCTGGTTACCCAAAATGGAGCTTGATTCAATCACTTCTGTGCTGTGTGTGATCTATTCTGGGTGAGAAAACAGTTGTTCACATTTTCTAGGAAAATTCTAACACAACAAATGCTTTCAAGTATGTTTCTTTTCATGAAGTCCCTAAATGAACCCCACTCTCAAAACCAAAACCCTAAACTTAGTTCTGAGGAGCTGGCTACTTGGGTAATCCAGAATAAAAGCATCTGACCCTCATCTCAGACACATTATGAATGAAAGAATAAGTAAATAAATAAACATAAAAGACAACAGAACCTGTCATATCAAAAACTACTTTTCAAAGGAAAATAGCTAGCTCCTCAATTCTATAACTAGAAAATAAGTATTTCCCTATCCTCAAAAAACCCAGTTGAAGCAGGAAATCTTTGTTCTTCCAAACTCTGGTCATTGTATTTCTGTGACCTGCGGATAATTACTGTATAGCCAGATATGGCATCAAGTTACATCTCAAATACTGACTTTCTAGTATTTTTAGCTAGCTCTTGTGGTCATTGCAATTCTGATCTTTCCTTCCTTGAAATTTAACTCTTTAATGTCCACAAAGTCATACCAGAAATATATTTTATTTTCTGACATTGAATGTATTTTCATTGTTAGGGGATGTCCCTAAGGGTTCAAAAGTTGCTTTGGAGGACCATAAACTTTTGGATATTTGATTTGAAATCTTACAAAGTGTCATAGTAATTAAACAGAGCATAGCTTCTTTACTACTGATCAATATAAATCCAAATTAAGGAAATAAAGTATTTGAAAAGAATATTGAGAAAAATAATATTTGAGATATCATTTATACATCATATCACAATGATGGTTATCATTCTGTACTTGCATAATAAATTACACAAAGTCAGGTAAGATTAACAAAGTAAAAATAGTGGATTTATCTTTCTTTTAATGTATTCTTTTCTCATACATTATATTCCAACTAGTTTCCCCTGCCTCCTCTCTTAACAGTCTCGACCCCTCACTTCCATTCTCCCTCAGGATTTACTCCTATTTTGTTTCCCTTCAGAAAAGAGCAAACCTTTCTAGGATATCACTGGAACATGACCAAACAAGTTACAACACTAGACACAAGCACCTCAAATGTTTATATTACACACTGAGTGTAATAATGTATGTGTATGTATAGGATGGGAATGCTATATGTATGTAAGTAGAGATGACATGGGAACCAGAAGAGTCAGACTGTCTAGAGCTAGAATAATAGACATGCTACATGGTTGCTGGAAACTGAACTCTGGTCCTCTACAAGACCAGTACAAGACTAGTCCTTGCCCTTAGCTGAGAAACCATCGTTCAAATACAGTACAGGACTCAAACTTGTTTGCTCTGATATTCACTGCCCACTTACAAGTAGAACATTTGTACTTGTGCCTTTGTACCTGACTTTGATGCTAGGAGACATAAATTTAAAAAAATTAATTTTCCAGGTTTAACAGAAGGCTTGCTTTCTTTGTCTAAATTCCTATTTAGGGCCAGTTCTCAATGTAATTTTGCATTCTCATTCCTTCTACTTGGGCTGATAGAAATTGGCTCTGACATTCCTTGCTTTAATGGACTGTTTATTCCTTTGCAACTTCAAATTAACCCAAAGCTTCTGCTTTTAAGCTGCCTGTACTCATTGAGTATACTCATCAGGTAGCTCCAAATCTACAGAAAATCATGGTACCATCCAGATTAAACTGTTACAGAATATCTCTTGCATTTTTGTACTTCTGTAAGTAGGATATGTCATAGAATTCAATACCATGATCCCAGCCCCAGAAATGTTAAATTGCCTGTGACCAGCCATTGCTTAAGAAGAGACTATCAGTCAATTGCAGGCCAAACCATCCAGAACAGATTGGTGCCTAGTCCAATTGTTGTTATAGAGGCTTCATCCAGCAACTTATGGAAGCAGATGAAGAGACCCATAGCCAAACATCAGGTGGTGTAGGAGAACCCCACAGAAGGCGAGGAGGAAGGATTGTAGGAGTCAGATGGGTGTAGGACATCATAGGAACACAACCTGAAGAATCAACTCATCAGGGATCATAGGGGCTCTACAGAGACTGAAGAAGCAATCAAGGAGCATCCATGGGTGTGTACCTCCATGGGTCCTCTGCAGATATGCTCTAGTTGTCTGGTCCAGTATTCTTGTGGTATTCTTAGCAATAGGATCAGAGTCTGCATAGATTTGTGAGAGATCCTTAGCATATATGTTATAATTATGTAGCTTGACATTCTATGGGACTCTTGACAAAGGGAGTGGGAAGATCTCTGACTCTTTTGCCTGCTCCTGGAACCTTTTCCTCCTAGTGGGATGCCTTGTCCAACCTTGTTATGAGGGTTTATGCCTAGTTTTATTGTAATTTGTTATTCCGTATTCAGTTCATACTCCTGGGAGGTCTGCTCTTTTTTTGAAAGGAAAAGGAGGAGGAGGAGATAGGAAGTATAGATGGGGGTGCTGGGAGAAGTGAATGGAGGTGACACAGTGGTTAGGATGTATTTTATGAGAGATGAATTAAAACTACAGAGTAAATGAGGTGGTAGTCATACGAATCAGAATATGAATAATATAATTGGCAACATAATAAAAAATAGGCATATTATTTCCCATAAAATATCTGAGGTCCTTACATTTGTTTCTTCTTTCTAGATATGAGTTCTTCTTGTCATCATTGGAAGACTTGAAGAAGAGAAGCAGCAAACCTATGAATAGAGAACTGGACATCAAGTGTTTGCAGCACCCTGCAGAGTACAGGTGTATAGCCACTTCAGGTCATATTATTTTATTTTCTAATGTCTTGAAAGTTGAAGAATTATTTTCTCTTGAATAAGAACTGTGTCTAGCGCTGATTAGTAATTGCTGTTTAGCCATAACCTATAAGCCTTAAGTTACCCCTTTTAATAAGTCTGCATCAAGATGTGCAAGGCTACAAATCCATAAATCTAATCTTACTGTTCCTTGATATTTCTCTCTGATTAAAAACCTTAAGTAAGCATATACTATAACAATCAAGCTCCCACTTTCACAAGTCTTTTCACATCAGTAGAGATAAATAATGCAAATAAATACTTGAAGCAATTTTGAACCATTTATAATAAGACTCAATTGTCAGTGTTCATTGACTGTAACAGTTTCTGCTAGCATTCTACCTAATTATTCAGTCATTATAAAATAAAATGTATCTATAAGATAAATAGCTTCTTATTGTTTTTAATCTGTAGCACAGGTCCCTCTTCCCAAAATAAATCATCCAGCACAGAGAATTATGTTGAATTGTAGCTATCGAATATGTCATTCCATATCAAATGGTATATATTACATTTATTACTTCAAAAAATACTTAAAGTGACTTTATAGCAACTTTAAGTTAAGACAACTTTAACTTATTAATATAAAATTAATATATAAATGAAAAGATGTAAGTAAATTGGTAAACTGCTTTTAAGTCATTAACATCACTTGAAATTCTTTGAAATACAAAAATTAAAAGGTAATATGAAAATTATACTACACATTCCCTTACCTTTCATCTATCATCATGATCTTTAATACTTTATTTGCCTTCAGTAACTGAAGTTCTCTACCTAGTTAATAGTATTTCCTTTTGCAATCCTTCTCAGTCTCTGACAAACAGTTCAATTTTTTTGTTAATGAATTTAGCAAGAGGGATACTTTAACAATTTTGATTGACTCTTCTACAAACATGAGCATACAAACTTCAGCTTTTGAATCTTTGGTATATAAACTAAGTGAAATTGTTGAATATATTTTTCTTTTGTAGGAAATGATAGGTATTTTCCCGATTTTTGGATATAATGTGAGACATTTCCAATTATTTAACACATTTACAAAGGTATATGTGGTATGTGGTGCATGTTGTGTGGTGTGGTGTGTGTGTGTGTGTGTGTGTGTGTGTGAGTGTGTGTGAGTGTGTGTGTGTGTGTGTGTGTGTGTGTGTGTGTCTAGTCATCTACTTTTATTTCAGGTAGTTATCTCATACAGATTCGTTTTTATTTCTCTAGTTAAGTAGATCATAATTTTTCTATATTATTTTTAGCTGATAGAATATTTCACTTGGGGAAATATCTACTAAGAGATTTTATCATTTTTAAAATCATATTTTGTTGCTTTGTTAATGATCCATAATACTTCATTACATATTCTGAATTTTAACGCTTCATCAGATATGCAAATATTTTCCCATTACATAGGTCTCCTTTATGACAGCTAATAGACGTTACTATAAAAGCTTTAGCTTTTACGTTATTTGATTTGTCATTTATTCTTTTGTTGCCTATAAATTTTTGCTACATTCAGAAGTTTTATCATGATCCTTATTATCTGAGGTTTATGTCTATTTAATTGTGTACAGAGTGTAAAATGAAAAATTCAGTGCCTTTCCTTTGTGTTTGATCTTAATTTTTCTAACATTATTTCTATAATTTCTGATTTTTTCAATAAACAGTCTGAGATTGTTGACAAATGTTGACCATAATATGCAAAGCTTTAGTTTTATTTTTATTTATTATTTTACTCATTTACATCCCAAATGTTGCCTCCCCTTCCTGGTCCCTCCTCAACTAGTTCATTACCCCCTTCCCCTCCCCTTTGCTTCTGAGAGGGCACTCCCATACCCACTCCTACCTAACTCCATTGGCATCCCTTTCAACTGGGGAATCAAGTTTGTGCATAATTAAGTAAACCTTTCCCAATGGAGCCAGATGAGGCAGTCCTCTGTTACAAATGTAGCAGGCACCACAGACCAGTACATGCATCCTCTTTGTTTGATGACTTAGCCACTGGGAGCTCCAAAGAGTCCAGGTTAGTTGATACTATTGTTCTTCCTATGGGGCTGCAATCCCCTTTAGCCCCTTCAGTCCTTCTGCTAACTCTTACACAGGTGTGCCCCACCTGAGTCCAATGCTTTGCTCTAAGTATCTGCATCTGTCTCAGTCAGGTGCTGGTAGAGTGTCTCAGAAGACAGCCATGCTAGGCTTCTGTCTGCAAGCACAACATTACATCAGTAATAGTGTCAGGGGTTGGTGCCTGCACAAGGGTTGGATTCCTAGTTGGGCTGGTCTCTGCTCCATTTTTGTCCTAGCACTTCCTTTAGACAGGAGCAATTCTGGCTCAAGAATTTTGAAGATTGGTGGATGATATTGCATCTCAAATGAGGGCCATATCTATCCACTGTAGGTGGTCTCTTTAGCTTTCATCTGCCCACTGTTGGGCATTTCTGCTAAGGTCATCTGCAGTGGGTACTGAGAGCCTCTCACATCACTGGTATCTGGGATTTTCTAGCTATTTCCTCTGCCCCCACCCACACTGCTGAATAATTCTATTTATTCTGGTCCTCTAGGCGTCTCTCCTGTAACCCTTAATAACTGATTCTGCCCCCTTTTCCCCTCGCACTCCCTTTTTCCACTTAAGTCTCTCCTTCCCTCTGCCTCCCATGATTACTTTCCTCCCCCTTCTAAATGGGATTGAAATATCCATACTTGGGCCTTCCTTCTTGTTAAGTTTCCTGCAGTCTGTGAGTGTATCATGGGTATTCTGAACACTTTAGCCAAAGTGTTAGCCAATAGCCACTTTTTGGTGAGTATATACTATGTATGTGCTTTTGGGTCTGGGTTACCTCCCTCTCAATTATATTTTCTAGTGCCATCAATTTGCTTCAAAATTCATGAGGTCCTAGTTTTGATAGCTGAGTAGTATTCCATTGTGTAAATGGACCACATTTTCTGGATACATTCTTCCGTTGTAGGATATCTGGGTTGCCTCCAGCTTCTGGCTGTTACAAATAAGACTGTTATGAACACAATGGAACATGTGTCCTTGTGATATGGTAGAGCATCATTTAAGTATATGACCAGAATCTGTGTTGCTGGATCTTCAGATAGAACTATTTCCAATTTTTTGAGGAACTGCCAGATTGATTTACAGAATGCTTGTACCAGTTTGCAATCGCATCAGCAATGGAGAGGTGTTTCTCTTTCTCTATATCCTTGCTAGCATCTGCTGTCACCTGAGGTTTCAATCTTAGGCATTCTGACTGGTGTGAGGTGGAATCTAAGAGACATTTTGATTTGCTTTTCCCTAATGAATGTTTCTGTGTTTACTTTTCAGCCATTTAAGATTCCTCTGTGGAGAATTCTGTTTATCTCTGTACTGCATATTTTTAATTGGGTTATTTGTTTTCCTGTAGCTAACTTCATGAAGTTTTGTAGATTTTGGATAGTAGCCCTCTATTGGGTATAGGGTTAGTGAAGATCTTTCCCCAATTTATAGGATACCATTTTGTAATATTGACAGTGAGAAGATTTTCATTCTCTTGAGCCCCCCTTCCTCAATTGTTGATCTCAGAGCCTTAGCCATTGCTGATTTGTTCATGAAACATTCTCCTATGCCAAGGTATTTGAGGCTATTTCACTTTTTCTTCTATTAGATTCAGTATATCTGGTTTTGTGTGGCGGTCCATGATCCACTTGGATCTGAGCTTTGTACAAGTTGGTATATATGGATAAATTTGCATCCTACTATATACAGACTGCCAGTATACCGGCACGGTTTGATGAACATGCTTAATTTTATCCTCTGTAAAGTTTTGGCTTCTATGTCAAAGATCAAGTGTCCATAGGTGTGTCGGTTTAATTTTGGATCTTCCACTCAATTCCATTGATTGATCAGTCTCTGGACCAATATCATGTGCTTTTTTTATTACCATGCTCTGTAGGAAAGCTTGAGGTCAGGGATGATGACCAGAAGTTCTTTATTATTAAAAATCGGTTTTGGTATTCTGGGTTGTTATGCCATATGAGGTTTTCTAATTGCTCCAGGTAGAACTTCAAATACTATATTGAATAAATAAGGAGAGAGTAGGAACCCTTGTCTTGTCCCTGATTTTAGTGGTATTCTTTCAGTTTCTGACATCATATGTTACTTGACCTTTTCCTCTTACCACTCTTAATATCTTTCTTTGTTCTGAGCATTTAGGGATTTGATTATTATTTGAGGAGAATATTTTCTTTTCTGGTCCAATTTACTTGGTGTTCTGTAGGCTTTGTGTACATTTATGGTCATCACTTTCTTAAGTTAGGCAAGTGTTTTTCTATGATTTTGTTGATGTTTTCTGGCCCTTTAACTGGGAATTTTCACTCTCTTCTCTTCCTATTATTCTTGGGTTGGTGTTTTCATTTTGTCCTGAATTTCCTGAATGTTTTTGGTTAGGAACTTTTTGTATTTTCTTTACGTTTTCTTTGACTGTTGTGTCAATATCTTCCTTGGTGTTTTCTACCCTTGGGATTCTCTCTTCTCTCTCTTGTATTCTGTTGTTGATGCTTGCATCTGTAGCTCCTGATCTCTCTTCAAGGTTTTTCATCAACAAAATTGCCTCCATTTGTGATTTCCTTATTGTTTCTATTTGAATTTTTAGGCCTCGGACCATTTCCTTTAATATCTTCACCTATTTGTCTGTGTTTTCCTGTATTCATTTAAAGAAGTTATTTATATCCTCCTTGAAGGCCTTTATCATCTTCATGAAATGGGTTTTTAGTTCAAAATCTTTTGCTTTTCAGGTTTGTTAGAGTATCCAGGGTTTGCTTTGTTGAGAGACCTGGGTTCTAAACTTAAATTGACTTTTCTTGCTTATGTTCTTGTGCTTGCCTCTTGCCATCTTGTTATCTCTGGTGTTAATTTGTCTGGGAGTCTCTGACTGGACCCTGTCACTCCTTGTTAGCAGTTAGATATCCATGACCTGGGTTAGAGCAGACCTCCTGGAAGGCAGGAAATGCTGTCTCTGTTTAGGAGAGACCTTCTGTGTTACTGGTTAGAGCAGACTTCCTTTGTTCCTGGTTACAGCAGACTTCATGGAAGGCAGGCTGTGGGGAGTGGGAAAGGGGTAAGAGTGCCCAATCTGCCCAGGGCAGAGTTGCAGAACAGAAGGAAGATGAAACTTCAGCAGAACAGATAGGTCTGATGTCTGCTGTCTGCTGGGCTCCATAGGAGTCACAGCTGGGACAGGTATTCGGAGCAGAGACTCCCTGTGTCTCTCTGGTGATAGCAGACCTCCTAGGTAATATAGGCAGGCTATGGGGTATAGGAGAGGGGCAGGCTAGCCTGATCTGCCCCAGGCAGAGTTGCAACCCAGAAGAAAGATGGGGCTACTGCAGAGCTGATGGGTTCCATATCTGCAGGATCTACGGGGGTCCCAGCTGGAGCAGGTATTGTAGCAGGGACTTTCACCTTTGTCCCTGGTTATGGCAAACTTCTGCCAGACAGGCAGACTGTGGGACATAGGAGAGGGGCAGGCCACTAAATTTTATTTCTTTATTCACTTTCTTCTATTAGCTGAAACATATGTCTTCATGATTACATCATGCTGCTTTGTTATTGAATACTGCTTTTTGATTTGTAATTAAAAAAGATGAAACCTCAGTTTCCTTTAAAAGAGTTTATGTTGTTGCATATTCTTTAGAATTCCAAACATAAGAGTGAACCAGATAATCTATTTATAAAGGAAAATGAAAGAACAAAGGATTTGGCTGGAATGTGTAGTGACTTCTGTATAAACTCATATTGCCCCCAAACAAAAGTTAATAATTTATTAACGTACACCTTAAAGTTAATTGTAAAATAATTTGTAGATTTTAGCATTCAGACATTCTCATTTATTTCTAAGACTTAATTTTTTTTCAGCATTCTCATCTATCTTTGTTTTAAAGACCAGGAAATTGGGCTTGCAAATTATAACAAAAATTAGAAATTGTCAAATGCCATCCTTTTTGCAATATCATTTTTCCACGTTAGTCAACAAATAGGTTTTCTTTTCTTTTTTCTTTTATTGGATATTTTCTTTATTTACATTTCAAATGTTATCCTCTTTCCCAGTTTCCTCTCCAGCAAATGTTATCCCTTCTCCATTCCCCCTGCCCCTGCATCTATGAGCATGCTCCCCCATCAACCCATCCACCCACTCCCTCCCACCTCCCCACCCTAGCATTTCCATACACTGGGGTATCTAGCCTTCACAGGACCAAGGGACTCTCTTCTCATTCATGCCCAACAAGGCCACTCTCTGCTACATATGCAGCTGGAGTCGTAAGTCACTCCATGTACACTCTTTTATTGGTGGTTTAGTCACTGGGAGCTCTGGAGTATCTGGTTGGTAGATATTGTTGTTCTTCCTATGGGTTTGTGAACCCCTTCAGCTTCTTCAGTCCTTCCTCTAACTTCTCCATTGGGGACCCCTTCTTAGTTCAATGGTTGACTGCAAGCATCTGCCTTTGTACTTCTCAGGCTCTGGCAGAGCTTATATCAGGCTCCTGTCAGCATGTACTTCTTGGCATGTGCAGCAGTGTCTGGGTTTGCTGACTGTATATGGGATGGATTCCCAGGTGGGGCAGACTCTGGATGGCCTTTCCTTCAGTCTCTGCTCCACATTTTGACACTGTATTTCTACTTGTTAGTATTTTGTTCCTCCTTCTAAGTAGGACTGAAGCATATTATCTAATATATTCAAAGAACTCAAGAAGTTAGACTACAGAGAATCAAATAACTCTATTAAAAATGGGGTACAGAGCTAAACAAAGAATTCTCAACTGAATATCGAATGGTTGCAAAGCACCTAAGGAAATGTTCAGCATTCTCAGTCATCAGGAAATGTAAATCAAAACAATACTGAATTTCCATCACATAGCAGTCAATGGCTAAAATCAAAAACTCAGGTGACAGCAGATGCCGGCAAGGATATGGAGAAAGAGGAACACTCCTCCATTGTTGGTAGAATTACAAGCTGGTACAAGCACTCTGGAAATCAGACTGGTGGTTCCTCAGAAAATTAGATATTGCACTACCTGAGCATCCAGCTATACCACCTCTGGGAATATACCCAAAAGATGCCCCACCATATAACAAGGGCACATGCTCCATTATGTTCATAGAAGCCTTATTTATAATAGCAAGAAGCTGGGAAGAACCCAGATGTCCCTCAGCAGAGGAATGGATACAGAGCATGTGGTACATTTGCACAGTGGAGTACTACTCAGCTATTAAAAACAATGATGTCATGAAACTCATACGCAAATGGATGGAACTAGAAAATACCATCCTGAGTGAGGTAACCCAATCACAGAAGAACACACACAGTATGCACTCACTGAAAGCTCGGAATGCCCAAGATATAATTTACAGACATTTGAAGCTCAAGAAAGAAGACTAAAGACTTTAGTGTTATTACATTTACAGTTTTCTGTGCTGGAGAATTGACTGAGTGGTTAGGAGCACTGACAGCTCTCACAGATGACTTGGATTTGATCCCTAGCATCATTCAGACTACTCAAAACCAAGGGATCCAATGTTCCTCCTAACCTCCAAGAGCAATAGATATGTACATGCTGCACAAGCACACATGCAGACAAAAGATCCACACATATTTAATAATAAAATCATTTTAAAATCAAATAAACATATCGTTTAGTTTTCCTTTCCATAATGTTCATTAATAACATTCATACATGAATTTATCATTTTGTGTTTATTAGATAGCATTTGAAAATTGCTGTATGTATTATGTATTCCAATTGTTTTTGGAAAAACTTGTTTTATATGATGAATAATTTTACTATCTTCACTTCTATATATTGAGTTTTAATTGAAAATCAATGTTACATTGAAGAAACATATATCTTCCAAAGTTTTGCCGCAAATATTCTTGACCATTTTTTGCTAATGTTTAAATGGCTGGATAACATAATTATTTGACTGTTTGTTTGAATTCGATGACTTAAACAAAGCATTAACTAACTCTATGTTGATCATGATCACACATTGAGAGCAATTAGGATTTTTAAAAGAAATCATGAATAAACACTAGTAGTACAAATACAATTTCAAGAATTTGTGGCTACAATGAAAGTTCAAATAATAAGATTTTGACAAAACAATTATTTCCCCCAATACATTGTATCATGAGCTAGATAGAAAAGAGGTAGGTAGGTAGATAGATAGATAGATAGATAGATAGATAGATAGATAGATAGATAGATAGAAAAAGAGATAGATAGATGATAGTTAGAGATATATGGTATATATCTGTATTTATTTAGACACACACACATATATATGTATATAAATAGTATATATATATATGTATATAAAGGAGGTCTGGAATGATTTGTTATTAATTTGAGAAGCTTATGTGCATAAGTGGATCAGTCCACCCTCATTAGGTCTCTGAACAAGCTTTTATATTTTACTATGACAAAATAAAGGCGAGAAGCAGAGTGGCCAGAGAAAACAATAAAACTAGTCATTGTAAATGACAGTATGTACACTAGACACAACTAACTAATGCTTTAAATAAATATGCATTCCTAATAAGCCTTCAATTTAAGTCTGTCTTAAAGATGTCCTCAATTACTGTGTTCAGATTACTATGCAATAAATATTAACATGTTTATCAATGTACATTTTTCTTCAAATAATTTTTAATTAGTTTCTGAATTAAATCATGGATTTCATGTTACGTTATATTAATTTTCTCAGCCTTGGACCCTGTGGTGATTCACTTGAATTTTCAACTTGATAGAGCCTAGAATCAATGGACTAGACACTCTCAGTTAGCAGGTTTATATATTAGGTTTTTCTGAATGCATGTCTGTGGAAATGTGTATTAAGTTAATTGAGCTAGGGAGATTCGGCCCATTGTGTGTGGCTTCAATCACTACATAAGTGATACTAAACCATATAATAGTTGAGAATTCAAGAAAATGAAAACAGTCAAGTGAACTTATAAGTATTCTTCCAGTATTTGCTCTTGATTAAATATTATATATCTATATATTATCTTGCTCATCTTGCTGTGATTTTTATGTAATAATGAACTCTTCGGTAATCTGAAGATGTGTGCAAGAATACACTTTTATTCCTTTGATTTCTTGTGTTTGAGTAATCTATCATGGGAAAAATTAATCCAAGACAGATTCCTTTTCACGATTTCTTTATTTAATGATCTTTGGTCTCAGTGTTATTTACAATGTTCTTGATGGCACTGGTCACATTTGATTCCTCTCTACATATTCTACATAGAATACATTAAATATTAAGAACTATATAAATCAAATAAGAAAAACAAAACATGTTCCATCGAAACAATTTCACATGGAAAATAAGAATTGTCAGAAATGAAGCTTCTACCAATAGTTTAAATACTATGTCCATTTAAGAAAATAGGTGGCAAATCTTAGAAGAAATTGATAAATCATTTATTTGGTCAAGTTTCCAGGATGGGAGAAAGTTAGGACAAAGCATATTAGTAGACAAAGCTCAGAATTCTGAGTCAAGTCATGAAAGATCTATAATCTCAGCTTTTAAACCAAGGACCTGATGGGACACATCCAGTGCGTAGCATCTTAATGAAAGCTCTGTGCGTGCTTTTACTCATCATAACTCACTACTTATCATGTTTCACTCAAAAATCACTGTGGAAATTTTGCCTTAAATATTAAACTATGTCACAGTCTTCATGCAGAATTCAGTTAATAAAATTTTGAAACACTTCAGTTATGATCATTTTCAATTTAAGATATAATTAATCATACACTCTGATGAAACTACAGTAAGGAGAGCCAATATAACTGTCATATTTCCCAGTGATCACAAGGCTGAGATGCCTTTTAGAATGTGCCATTCACTCATAACCACTTCTCTACTCTCTTTCTACTCATGTTGAAGATTCTGCCCGCTGAGTATCTTGCATTTGACTTTTCTAACACTAGCTATTGAGGAAACAGGAGAAATACCATGTTATTTCCAACTGAAACATTCAATTCTCAGTGTTGCCAAAATACAGGGTGGTCCTTCTCCTGCTAACATTACTATGAAAGCATATGTGGAGATACGTGGATACTTTATCTCCAAGGAAACCAGAATAAAATAAATAGATAAATGAATGGATACACACTTATCTCTGAGAGTTCACACAAAAGAATCTTTTCAAACACAATGAATTCAGAGAATATTCAATTCCACCTCATGATGTAGTTTATATTGGTTATTGGATAATATAGTGCACACAGGTATGCTCTTAACATACAAATAGACTTGTTACATGTCTCCTTATATTAAGTATGTATAAACTATTGATAAGTTAAAACCAGCAAAATTAGAAAATACGAGTTGGGGAACACTTTAATATAACATCACTTACATCTAAACATCAATTCTCTCGTTGATTCATGATCATTCCAAGGCTTTGGGGAAAGAAACTAAAAATGTATTGTTATATAAATAATACATCACCGCAGTTCCAAAAAATGAAGCATAAGGCATAATGAAGTCATTTACTAAAGATGGGGGTCTCTGTTTACTTCAGCTTACTGTCCATTAAGTTCCTTTTGTTTCCTAGTGTGATATGAAATAAGAATTGCTCTGACCATTGTTTATGTTTGGTTAGGGGTAAATAAGTTGGAAACACATTCTGTTTGAATGAAATGACATGTAAAAATGTGACTCACAATTATAATGAAAATGTAAATCACTCGTATTCAGGATAGTCAGACCCACCCATTATGAACTCCTGAGTCCTGGGCAGGACAATTCACCAACTATTGTTATACAAAGCTAGAGATAGATACAACTGAAAGTACACAGTGTCAGGAAGTCATTAATGGGAGGAATTAGGGCAAGGTCCTCTGTGTCATGTTACAAAGTGGTATTTGGTAGAATACAACAATTGATTAAAGTGCCAAGAATAAATGATGGCAGGAGACTCTTGGAACTAAAATAGACATCTATATCAGATAAAGAATATCACACCATCCCCCAAGAATACCATACTACCTCTCCCTGGATGTTCTTAACGAGTAATAGGTGTTCTGGGAAGCTGCCTCAATTTTTCAGTAGTATATTCAATGGCAGGGTGCTAGTTCTAACTAAACTTCAAAGATCACTCAAAAAAGAAATACATTAAGATAGGAGGGAGATGTTTTGGGAGAAGAAAAGATTTCAGTTGGAGAGGGAGTGGGATGAATGAGAGGAAAAGGGGTGACAAGTATAAAATAAATGTTACGTGCATGACTCTCAAAAATAAGGCTCTGTGTTTTTAAGTTATCTATTTTAAAAATAACACTTTAAAAAGGAAAGCAGTACATAGGGTACTGTTTTAATGAAAGAAAAAATTGAAAATACAACCATACAACTCTGTTTATGGAACAATCAAAACAGAGGCCATCCTCAGCCCAAAATATAATGAGTGAAAGTAAATTTGCAGTTTTGTCACATTCGATATTTGTGGTTCTGTACAAAGTCTTACATTTTATTCGTGCAGTTTCCCCATAAGTTGAAAAGACGATACTATACTGAAGGAAGTTGAAGATGTTTTTCCTCCTCTATAGGGATATCACAAAGTTAATGTTAAAAGGGAGAAAATTATTTTTCCATTCATTAATTTATTTACTTTATATTGCAATCACAGTCCACCTACTCCTCCTAGTCTCCCACCCAGGATCTAGACCTAAGGGTCTTTCCCTTACTACTTTCCCTATCTCCTCTGAGAAGGGAGAGGAGCCCCTAGGTATGAACTCACCCTGGCTCCTCAAATCACTGCAGGACTGGGTCTATCCTCTTTCACTGATGCTGGACAGGGCAGCCCAGTTAAGGGGATAGGATCCACAGTCAAGCAACAGAGTCAAAAAATAATTTCATGGTAATAACAGGAATTATTTTTAAAATACATAAAGAATTCCAGGGGTTCCATATTTACTTGAAAATGTTTTAATTTTAAAAAATACTTGATTTTATACCAAAAATTGACATAATAGCTTATCATTTAAAAATATGATCTTTTGCACAGAACACATGAAACTCAAGAAGGATGACCAAAATGCGAATGCTTCACTCCTTCTTTAGAAGGGGAACAAGAATACTCTTGGCAGGGAATAGGGAGGCAAAGTTTAGAACAGAGGCAGAAGGAACACCCATTCAGAGCCTGCCCCACATGTGGCCCATACATATACAGCCACCCAATTAGATAAGATGAATGAAGCAAAGAAGTGCAGACCGACAGGAGCCGGATGTAGATCGCTCCTGAGAGACACAGCCAGAATACAGCAAATACAGAGGCGAATGCCAGCAGCAAACCACTGAACTGAGAATGCTACCCCTGTTGAAGGAATCAGAGAAAGGACAAGAAGAGCTTGAAGGGGCTCGAGACCCCATATGAACAACAATGCCAACCAACCAGAGCTTCCAGGGACTAAGCCACTACCCAAAGACTATACATGGACTGACCCTGGGCTCCAACCTCATAGGTAGCAATGGATAGCCTAGTAAGAGGACCATTTGAAGGGGAAGCACTTGGTCCTGCCAAGACTGAACCCCCTAGTGAACGTGATTGTTGGAGGGAGGGCGGTAGTGGGAGGAGGATGGGGAGAGGAAGCCCATATAGAATGGAAAGGGGAGGGGCAGGGGATGTTGGCCCGGAAACCGGGAAGGGGAATAACAATCGAAATGTAAATAAGAAATACTCAAGTTAATAAAGATAAAAAAATAAAATATATGATCGTTGATGGTGCATTTCTCTGTTCTGAAACTTGATGCACTTAAACATTATAATTAAAAAGTATCAAAATTATCAACAGAATTTTTGGTAGCTTGGAGCTCACTAATATATATTCAACTCAGAGCCCTGAGAGTAGGTTGAAGTAATTGTTAAAGATAAATGTTTATGGATATCGCCACATTTGTCAAGCCATTCATACAAAGATATTAGCTCAGAAAGCGAGTGGCAGTAATGGATAGAAACTGATTATTGTCAGTAAAGATAAGGCTCAAAGAAATGGAAGAAGGTATTATTATTCAATTCTAGATTTTAAATGTACCATTTGAAAGTAATTTAGCATGCTGATAAGCATTCTATCATAATATCAAATACCTCAGATGTGTCCAGTTTATACATTTAGATGGTTTATTAGAGTTTACTATTTTGAAGGTTTCACTTCGTTTCTTTAGGCCTTTGACCACACATTATTGTGGGAAACCTTGATTAAGAGAAACTCTAATTCACCATATCATCAGCAAAAGGAGGCAAATGAAAGAAGATATTGGTGTTGAAAGTCTTATCAAGTGTGCTTTTTCAACTACACGAACACCTCTCACTGAAGTTATGCTCCTTAAAAACACTATCACTATATAATAGTTCTAGGAAAATACTGAGTCTGTAACACATAAACCTTTTCTGGACACTACAGCACCCAGCCATATATCAAGTTAGTTTTATGGAATTACTTAAAACAATCTTAACAAAGTTGAAAATTACAAATTCACAACATGTCCATTAATAGGGCAAAAGAAGTAAATATTTTCATACAGTAACAAAATGATCAATTAATTAGAACAATTAGTTGGAACAACAATTAAAATAAATGAAAGTCAATATATTCATACAGACTTATAACAAAATTCTATTTGCTTAGATGTATCATGATAAATAGTTATATGTGCTCATAGTAAAATATACTACTCAGTATGTGTATAGGGTAACAGACATGCTATATAGAAAAACATTACATGATAATTTTTAAAATGTTTTTAAAATATTTATCTATTTCTTTAATATTTGTGGGTGTACTGCTTATCTGTGAGTGTGCACATTGCCTAAAGAGACCTAAGAAGCTGTCATATTTCCTGTGCTGAAATGGTAGACTGTTTTAAGCCACTATTCTATGCTTAGAAACAAACATGTTCCTCTGAAGAGTAGCCAATAGGTGTAACTACTGAGTCCTATTTCTAGCTCTGGCAGTGATGATTTTCTTTTATCTTCCTTATGATGGTGTTTTTAGACACATACGTTTACCAAAACCCAACAAACTTTGTATTTCAGAATGAGCTAGTTTATTTGTTGAACACTATAGTCCTGTCAAAATACGAATATATTGCTTTGGGAGACAGAGGCAGGTTAAGGCTTGTTTTGATTCAACAATCTAACAAAAATATAAACCTCTCACTCATTATATTGAGTCTATATGGAAATAAAGATATTGACCAGAATATTATTATAAATGATGAATAAAAAGGCTGCATAGTATAAGAAAAAAATGGCCTAATCTCCAACAGTGCTTAAGATACAACTGCTGTAGTTACATCAATCATTAGACATTCAATAAAAAAGAGCAAGAGCAATTCACATATCTCTGTGGCTAAATTGTAAACAAATTTTTAAAATTCTGAGGTAAATAGAAGAGATCTAAAATACAGCTACTTCCTGTTTAACGTCATTATGCAATCAATTAGATAAGAAATATGATAGATTAAGGTTATTAATAATTTTGGTTTTTTTTTTGTTTTTTTTTTTTCTTTTTTTTTTTTTTTTTTTTTTTTCCGGAGCTGGGGACCGAACCCAGGGCCTTGTGCTTCCTAGGCAAGCGCTCTACCACTGAGCTAAATCCCCAACCGGTTATTAATAATTTTGTAAAAACATGAAAACTTAGACAAAATGTATCTTGTTTCTAGGCTTGAATTACCCCTTGGCTTTGAGCTTCTCTACCTGAGAGAGATTCTGAAATTACCATCACCTTCTCTTCTTCATCCACCACATACAGTCTCAGATGACCAGAGGCTTTATTCTTCCTTATCCGTGAAGTCACCCATCATTTTGTGATTTTATTTTAAGGGCCTAACGACAATAATCATTTCAAGAACTAAAATCTTAATGAGTCAATGACTCATAATTGTGAGGAGCTTCCTGATGGATGACTGATCTGCAAGTCCTTGACCTGCTGGTGGGAAACAATTTCTTAGGAGAGAAAACCTCATCGTAATTTGTATTGAATAACTATATCTAGCTGCTCTCTGTGCATTAACTTCTTCACTAGATGGCTTTGATTTCACTGGATACAAGTATGTTAGTATAAACAATAACAGCTCTAAAGAATGCGGAGTTATATGCTAATTATCTCAATTAGTTAGTTGTTTGTAATGTGTCTAAAGACCTGGGAACACAAAAATATAAGGTATAGTATTATCCCCTTGTATAGATCTTTGTATAGACAAATTCAAAAATGGCTTCAGAGTAGTTTTGCCCCTTCAGTTTAGAAAGGTCAGCATTTATTCAACGAACAACTTTCCTTATATATAAATTGATAGACATAAACCTAAAGATCCATAGGTACATATTTATTTATTTATATCTATTTCATCTATGTCTACCTATACTTCTAATTTTACCTCTATCTTCTCTACCTCTATCTCCCTATCATCCATACCTATATATACATTCATAACAGTACTGAAGCATACAAACAAAATTTACAATATACTTGGAAATAAGACCAATTATTTAATATTTGTAGTATTTTTACACATTTGAGACAAGGTGCGATGTATGCCCAGTTGACCTCAACCATGCTGCGTAGTAGAGAATGATAGTGAATTGAATCTAGTCTAGGGAACTTGACTCTACCTCACAAGAGCCAAAATTTTAGGCATGTACCACCATACCAACTCAGTGTCTCATTCATACCAAAATTGTAGAGTTTTGTAATGTTTCTTAATGTAGTAGAATAAACTAGGCATTCTCCTTTATGAAATGAGAACCATGATGAGATTGAGTGCCAAAAAGTTGCTGTAAGGATTGGTTAAATTAATGCAATATAAAAATTCAGCTACATGTAGGCACATGTTAATAATTCTAAATATAGGCTTATTTTGAATGTATGAGCTGTTTGAATTTCAAAGTTTTATTTGTAAAGTCTCAGAACTAAGACAATATCTTTATCTGTGGCCAGCACAAAATAAAGCTATCACAAAAGCTTAAGAAGAACAGTTACTAGATGCTTCATTTCTCTGTATATTTAATATTATTAATGACAACTTAATTACACATAAACAATTTGTAATATGCAAGCAATCTAGAAAACTAAGTAATCAAGGTTTTAGTTAGAAAATATCTTATTGGCCTGAACTGTTATTTCAGGGTTTGTGGGAAGGAAAAGGATAAAATAGAAGACACCCTGTACTAGTGATTTTTAATCAAATATTGATGTGTTCTAGTCAGTCTAAAGTAGTGTGGTGTCTCATAAATAAAATGTGTTCTCAACTGAGTCTTCAGTCATGTATGCCTTCTATGCTTTCTTTAAGTGTAAATATTTAAGCACACAAAAAATTTGTTGAAGAATACCAATGTAGGTTTGCACAACATAAAAAGTAAAAGTAAAACTTTTATATGAATATATAAGTACCTTTTCAATGTAAGGCATGTAGTTACATTAAATACTAGATTTATTCATGCAGGTCAGGGTATGATGAGACCAGGACAAATCCCAGAGTACTGTTAATTTTGGCTGAGTTGATTCTAGGGTTAGAATTTTGGCTACTTTAAAGAAAGGTATTTCTAGTGCCCACCAACAAAATTTATGAGAATTGTTTTCTAGAGAATAAAGGTGAATCCTACAGTGAACTGAAAAGATCGAATGAGCTCACATGTGCAACACTGGAGTCTGGAATTCCAGCAACAATTTCTGGAGATCATACTAGAAGACTGTCTACAGTCCTTGCACAAGAGATCTTTGTGTTCCTTTTTCTGGTCCAAAAATACCAAGAGTGTAAACCTTACAATTCATTCTATAAGTTGGGAAAATGAAATGTAATCATTAAACTAAACTTGTACAATGATTAATACAAATATATGTGTATATGTCTCTAATATATATATGTGGTCGTGTGTGTATGTATGCATCTGTGTGTGTGTGTGTGTGTGTGTGTGTGTGTGTGTGTTTAATTAAAGACAGAATTAGAAATCTGTTTATCTAGGGGAATTTAGAGTGTAACAGAAAAAGGGCTGTCATTTAAATTCCGGTGGTTAGTTTTTGAAGCTGAAAAGAGACACCAGTACAATGGAGGAAGAAACTTATTGAACAGTACAGGACTGTCAAGCAAACAGACTGTATTCCAATACCATTCATATGCTCTGTTCATGGAATGCATGTAATGATTGGTTGGCCACAGTTCCATAGCAACAAAGACTTGATGATTTTCCCTGTGTGTGTCTGCCCTCTCTTCTTTTGTATGTACTCTGAGATTTCTCCTTAATAGAAAAATAATTCTTTTTGATTCTCTGACTCCAATTTCTACCTATCATTCCCTGACCCTACTCCTGTTAAGTTGATATCTTCCCCTCCTGAGAGGCTTCTGTCAAAGTTCACAATGATTTCCACTTTTCTCAGTCCCACCATTGACATTCCCTTGACATTTTCTTTAACATTTCAGCAGCATTTGGCAAAATGTAACTGTTTCCACTTATAGAATAATGTGTCTATTTAACTCCCATCCCAGTACACACTTCTGTGGTTGCTATTTTCTTGCCTGTCACTGCCTTGCTGTCCTCAATGGTTCCGCCATCCTTTGACTCACTTCAGTAATTTTGGAATGCTTCCAATTTTATCAACTGAATGTCCTGAGTTTTTCATTCTACTGACTCTCCTGATGATATCATCCATTCTCCTGTCTCCCCATATCTAATATTACCATCGTGAACTACTCTAGTGGAATTCAGAAATAGCATGAATCTCTTTTGACATTTTGACATGGATGTGTAACCAGTACTGGGATTTATCATGTCCAAAAGTGAATTCCTTGTCTTCCCTTTAAGATTTGCTGTGCTCATATGTCTCCATCTCAGGTCATGATCATTTTGTTTTGTCAAGCCTAATAACTCGGGGTCCTCCTAGACTCCTCTTGGCTTATACCCTTCAATCAGAGTGTCAGTGCTTCTGCTGCCTTCAGACTTTAAAGATATTCTACCAACTCCATATCTCTAACCCTGTTTCAAGACACAATTATCATCCATCCAGATCACTGCAACTGTCTCCAATTCTCCCTAATCTGTTTTCGCTGACTGTTGTCAAGGCAGTATTCAATTGTTCATGTTGAAGGCTTCATGCTATTTGTTTTCATAGAATCCCTAATGGATTCTTCTTTTACTCAGAGGAACATGTAAAGTCCTTACTGTTATTTATGTCATCATGAAGTGTCTCATGGCACTTGGACTTCAATAATCTACATACATACACTCTATTTGCAAAAGTTTGTTGTAGCTTTTTCTTTGGTACTCTTTGAACTTACCGCATGCATGCCACTTCGGCATTTCACTAAGCAATTCAACTTTCTTTCGTGGCTTCTACACTACCTTAGATAATTTGCATTAGTCTGATTAAAACACCTGACAGAAATGAATGAGGAAATGTTGATTTTTGCTGAAGGCTTAGAGGGATTTCTGTTTGTATAGTAGCGAATATATAGGCACAAGAGTGAGAGGCAGTAGCTTTTTTACAACATGGAAGACAGGAAGCAGAGAGCTTGGATCTCAGAGTGAGGGTTGATATGACCACCAAATGTTTCCCCAACTCGATGTCTCAGCTAAATCCCATGATCTAAAGGTTCCACAGACTTGAAAATAGTGCCTTATCAAAGACAATACACTCAAAACAGACTGTTATGGGTATTAACGATAAATGTTAATATCTTCCTAGAAAATAGCCTTTTTCCCAGACAGCCAGTGCGCTCTCTCTCTCTCTCTCTCTCTCTCTCTCTCTCTCTCTCTCTCTCTCTCTCTCTCTTCCTCTCTCTCTCCCTCCTTCACATACATAGCATTATTCATGTCCTTGACTGTGTAACTGTATTATATAATAATTAATTTGTAGATCAATTTATCTTAAACACAGCAATATGTATTATGTAGCGTTTTTGTTTATTTTGAATTCATTACCAAAGCTAAAGCAGACCTCATTCTACATTAAATCTATCCATATCTCTGATTTTAATAGTTTAATGCCCACAAGTACTTCCCAATGCCACTTTAAAAAAAAATGTTCTCTGGAGTCAAACTAACCTCATCCAAGTCCAAAGGCTGAATACCTATTGCAACCTCTAAGCATCTCTCAATAGAAGATTCCCCTATTCATTTACATGTACTGGCAACTCTGTTCCTTGTGTGAGATAATTCTGAGATACGTTCTTTGCATTGCCTCTCAGAGTTCCCCTGTGATATAAAATTGTATTTATATAGACTCAAGTGTACAATAACTCACCATAATAGGAGTGTTTCTTTTCTTATGCTTCTTCCTCCCTAAAATATCACCATCTTGGTACCAGTTTTCAAGTAGGTATTTATTCTCCCTCTCCCTATATTAGTATCTTATATTAAGTGTGCACAAACTCCAAATTTTGGTCTGACCATGGATAGTTAAATATTTATGAACATAACCAGAACTACAATAAAATATGAAGCTTAATTTTTATGTTTATTGATGACCTTGTTATTCTTTTTTTTAATTTTAAACTACAAATAATTCAATAGAGTGATCATCTATTTTACAAGTGAATGCATATCATACATCCCACAAGCACAACAGGTTTGAAATGGCAAAAATGCTTTAAAAAATGGTATCATAACTTAGGAACACATAGCAGCTTCTCCTCCAAGAGTCATCTCTTCTACTATACCCGAAATTCTGATTGTGTTATCATGCGATGGGGCCAAGAAGTTGCACAGAGTGAATAGAAACCATTAAGCTGTAACATGGGTACATTGAAGCCAATTCTTTAGGAACTTTCATGTAAAATTCAGAAACTGCAATAGGAAATTCATATAAATTTTGTATATAATCTGTCTGTAAAAACTCCACTTACGGTTGTTTCTATTTCTTTATTAACACATTTACACATGCTTTTTCATATTCTGGAATGAAAATTAATTAACTGGGTCTTACATATAAAATTATAAATAAAATTAAAAGCCTTACCCATATTATGAAAAACTTTAGTTTCATTTATTTTACTTGGAACTATAACAACTCCAAGTGATTTTAGTGTTCATAAATAGAATAACATGTATATATCCAACATCGAGTACCATTTTATAGCAGATTTTCTGAATTTGCTATAAATAATAGTGGAATCTGGCATCATTTTTCACAGAGGTGCAAGTGCAAATTGGAGTTGGCAGAGTTTTGCTCCCTCCATTTTGGTTATTTAATGTGCTAATTTTGAAATTTTCTCCATAGGAAGCAGGTCAATCTAACATTCAACGAAGGAGCAGGGGAATGAAAACTTCACTGTACAATATAATTCAGTGACACTCAAATTAAATCATAATTATTTTGGCAATAGGGTATTTCATTGGGGAAAAATTACTTTACATGTTAGTAATTTCAAAGGTATTAGAAGAGACACAGAAACACTAACAGTGTTCCATTGTAGTAGAAGAGAAGACACAGCATTGTTATGAAATGCATGCAATTATAAAACCTACATACACATTTCACCAGACTTTAGTTATCAGGAGGAAACCATTTGGCCTGAGAGGCATGTCAGCCTCTCAGGAAGATACAGGCAAAGCAACTTTGGCACAGTTGCTGTTTTCATGGCTCTTAAAGATGAATGAAAACTTCATATTGGTACTCAGTTATTATTAAGCTAATTAAAAAGTACAAGTTCAAAGAAACCAAATGGAGGTTTCATGAGCTACTCCCAGAAACAAAGATTCTTAGACAAAAACCATGCACAAGAGATTACTGATGCTTCTCTCTTGAAATTTCTACCATTTACATAAAACACCTTACTAAAAGCAACTAATGAAGAAAAGAATATAATTCTGCTTAAAAATTTCAGACCACCTTCATCATTAAGAGGGAGCTAGTACTAAAATTCAAATTATGAACTTGGAGGCAGGTACTGAAGAAGAGGCCAAGGAGGAATGCTGCTGATTGGATGCCTCTCCTAGGTGATTCTGTTTTTCAGACAACCCAAGACCACTTACCTTGAAGTAGCGTCAGCATTGATCCCTCTTACATCAATCATAAATCGAAAGGTTGCTCTGTGCCAAACCCAGACACTATTGCAGGTGCCAAGAAGTGCTGGCTGACAGGAGTCTGATGTAGCTGTCTCCTGAGAGGCTATGCTAGAGCCTGGCAAATACAGAGGCAGATGCTAGCAGCTATCCATTTGACTGAGCACGGGGTCCCCAGTGGAGGAGTTAGAGAAAGGACTAAGGAGTTGGAGGGGTTTGCAACCCATAACAAGAAAACAGTTTCAACCAACCAGACTCCTCAGAGATCCCAGGGACTAAACCACCAACCATAGAGGGCCCGTGGCTCCAGCTGCATATGAAGCAGAGGATGCCCTTGTTGGACATTAATGGGAAGAGAGGCTCTTACTCCTGGGAAGGCTCGATGCCCCAGTGTAGGGGAATGCCATGGAGGTGAGAAGGGAGTGGGTAGGTGGTTTGGGGGAACACCCTCATAGAAGCAGGGGGACAGAGGATGGGATAGGGGTTTTCCAGAGGGATAATTTGGAAAAAAGGATAACATTGGAAATGTAAATAAATAAAATATCCAATTAAAAAAATGTTCCATAGACTTGCCTACAGGCCAATCTTACGGAAGCATTTCTCTCAATCGTGATTCCCTACTCTCAGATGACTAGCTTGTGTCCAGTTGGCAAAAAAATAGCCAGGAGTTTCTTCTTAGGAGATAATGGTCAAGGAGACCCCAGAGGTCTCTGAACCATAGAAGCCAAAGAACGTGCCCTTGGTTTCTCATTTTACTGCAGGTGTTTCTGCAAATGCCATGGCCAGTAAAGCATTGATACAAGAGAGGGAAGAAACATTAGGTTCAACACAAGTCAGTAGCCAGCATTGGATCAAACTTTGTGATTTTGACACTGGGCAGTTTATTTTAAGCACATCCAAGCACAGAAGATCTGCAAAGAAGAAGGACCCTGATGATAATTGACCCAATCCCACACGCACAACAAAGCTTAAGGCTCGATTACATTGATGCTCTTTATAAAGAATACGCGACGTCTTCCATGAAGACAAATTCTATGTATTAACTAAGGCAGCAGGCTCAAAGTAAACAATGCTCACGATAAAGAACGGGTACAGGACAATGCTACAAATTTACATGCTTAAATCAAGGGTCTAGCAAGTCTATATGGTCCGATCATACAGAGAGTGCATGGGTCACCAGCCTAACGACTTCTGTTCCCAGCCTTCTGGGTGGAAAACACATCTCTGCCTTTGAAGAGCCCATCTTATGTGTTTAACATTACTGTTTTTCCCTGTGCTTATCTGTGAGCACAGTACTTACATGCTTCTTATATTATATAAATATGATAAGACTGTATTGTGAGAGCAACTGTGCCTTTTCGTTGCACAATGTAAAGTAATCAATTTAAAACCAACAGCAGTATGTCTTTGCTTACACCAGAAAGTTCAAGGCAGGCAATGTGGTGATAAAAGACATCAAATATCTTACTAAGAGCTGAACCCTACATACTATAATACAGGCCTTCGAGGCAAGATATGCCCATTAATACAATGATTACACAACTGTAATGGAGAAACTAAACTTTCTCTCTGACTGGATTAGAGGCCTGCATGCTGTGTACTATAATACTGGCCATAAGTTTCTAGCTGGAGGCCAGCTCTCAGCTTTCTGTTTCTGTTACCCTGTCTGCCACTTGCTGCCATTCTTTCTCTGATTAGAGACTTGTCATTTTGTAATTAGATGCAAATAAACTCTTCCTTCTGAAGTTAAATTTAGTCACGGTGCTTTATCACCAAATAAGATAGACACACACACACACACACACACACACACACACACACACACACACACACACACACATATATATATATATATATATATATATATATATATATATATATATATATTTCTCCTGACAATGCACGTTTCTTAGCCAGAATCATGTAGAGTTTGCATTTTCTTCATGAGGAGTCTCTTTCCTGATCATCACATGCAGTTGTCATTATTTCTGAAAGATGATTTTAAGATTTCTATCAAAAGTAGAGAAAGTTTTGTTTCTAAAGTCTTTATATAGAAAAATAAATGAAAAGCCTTTTGTGCATCAAGTTATAAAACTTTAAAAAAATGACTTCAGTGCCTCACAGTTGTTTATTGAAGATTGCATTTTCCCATAAATAAAATGAAATTAGGAATATTCAGTGTACACTTCATTATCATACTCTTGCTCTAGAGCATTTGATATGTTTAACAAAAGGTATGAATTTATGGTCTACATTTATAAAATTCAATGGTTCTCTGACTCATGGTATGCTATATTTTCTCTAACACACATCATCAGTTTATATTTAAGAACAATCTTGATGTAAAAAAATGAGAACAATAACTATGATTATAATTAGGGAGTGCATGTTAAATGTGCTTTAATGAGGTCCTATTGTGAGATCCATCTAGTGAACAAGCAGAAATCAAGACGCGCGTACAGAAGAAGAAAGGCTAAACACAACGCATGGTTAATGAGTAGATACAGAGCTCAGGATTGTTTGGTCTAGGAAGACATTGAAAGCACAATTTGATATATACAGAAAACGTAATTAAAGGATAATTGCTCGAAAGCACAAAGAGTGTGGAATAAACAGCTTGGGAGTCAATAGAGTGTGGAGCAGCTTGCAAAGGTATGCATTGATTGATGAATCATTTAATGCTAAGTTTATTCCATTTCTAATTTAACCCAAACTATCATATCATACTTCATTGGAAAAGCTAGGCAGTGTGACTGGAGAGACTGTCTCAGTTAACAGCATCTCTAGTTTTATATAAGTGCATTTCCTTGTTGTTTTTGTTTTTTGTTTTTTTGGTTATCCCATTTACCAACTCTTGTATAATATCCTCATATAAAGTTTATTTCTTAAGACATAATATTTTTCAACATCAAAATATTTTATAGTGAATAAAACACTTTATGAATGAATAAAATCTCTTTGAATTTTAAATTCTAGTACATGAACAATAACCGTCACATTATATGGCAAATCTGAACAAACGTATTCTTACTATTCTCATAATGAGAATTGAACGTGTTACACAAATCAGGCATTCTTACTGCAAGCAAAATGTGTCTTTGTTACTTCCAATGTATAATTAATTTAACATTTAAATGACCCGACTTTCATCAATAAATACTAAGTATGGGTTAGTAGTACATGGATTTGCATATTTTTGCTTTCCACTCAAACAAGGGGACAGAAGTTCAGGTGTCTAGCACCAACATAAGAAAAATATAAGGCAGGTTTGGCATCTTCGTGCAATCCTATTTCAGGAGACAGACAGAAGATCCTTTTATAGTCTGCTTAAGAAGAAAAAAGGAACAGGGTAGCTCTAGGTCCAAATTAAGCAATATAGAATGTAGAAATAACTACGGAAGAGTCTAAGTTCTAACTCTGCCCCTCATACACATGTATCCATGTTTATTCATGGTAGCTAGCACACATATATACATACAAGCAAGCATGCTACACATAGTATTAAATGAATGCCTTCATGTCTGGAAATAATCCTCAAATCATACAACTTCATTAATATTCCACAATTAGCAAGCATCAATGCTAACACTTCATTTGAATTTTTCCAAGACACTTCCCATGAGGTTGTGTAGAATGTCTCAGAAGTGTAGCCATTGAGTAAACATTATCTTTTCTTTTCCAAATGCTAAAAAAGCTATCATTGACTAAAGAATGTTATACCTTAACAAAAACAGACTCATTCTAGAAATACAAGAAAGTTAGAGTTTATCAAGGAACATTTGCAGCTTACAGTTAACTTTGCATCAGTTGAATAACTTTCAAATAAATGAGGAACAGTGAAACAAATGCTAAACGCTTACAAAGAAAATCTTTGAAATTAGTGTATTTGCCTTTTAGTGTAAATTTAATATCCACCACTCATAAATAGCAACTGATTCTCACAGTGTTAATGAACTGTTGGTTTTAAGAACAATGGTACAGTACTAAATATATGAGAAAAAAATCTTCCCTAGATATTCTGAGTCAGGGATTTACTCATTCAGTGACCTTTTAATGGTACAAAAATATTTGAACTTCATAACTTGTGTTTTCAAAACTTTGCCTTGACTAATAAGAACAGATAGTACACTTGATCTTAGCCATAAAGTCAAAACGCAATATAGAGACTGAAGTGGCCATCTCCTGTGGCCAGGCAGGTCTTCCAGAGGAGGCAGGAAGACATTAATCCATCCACACAGCCTTAAACCAAAAATCTGTTTCCTAGCAGATGTGCAGAGACACAGAAGAGACAGAAACCAAGGGAACAGCCAACCAATGACTGCCCCAACTTGAGACCCATTCGTTGTGAGAGCCAACCCCTGACATTACTGATGATACGCTGCTATGCTTGCAGTTTGGTACCTAGCACAACTGTCTCCTGAAACACTTCCTCCAGCACTGGATGGAGGCCGATGCAGAGACCCACAGCCAAACATCACTAACAGCCCTGGGAGTCGTTGGAAAGAGTGGGGGATAAAAGTGAATAAGTCAGAGGGGTCAAGGACACCACAAGAAGACCCACAGAGTCAACTAACCTAGGACTATGAGAGCAAGCAGAACCTGGGCCACGAACCAAAGAGCAGTCAGGGCTGCATCTAGATTCCTTACACACTTTAGCAAACGTGCAGCTTGGTCTTCACGTGGACTCCCCTAATAAGTGGAATGGGCACTGTCTCAATCTCTGTTCCCTGACATTAGATCTCCTTCTCCTTATCTGGACTTCCTGCTTGGACCTCAGTGGGAGAGGATATGCCTGGTCCTGCTGAGACTAGATGTCCCAAGGTGATATTGTAACCCAAACGGGGCTCCCCTTCTCAGAATAGAAGGGGAGGGGAAAATGGGGAAAATATCTAAGGGTGGGAATAGAAAGAAGGAAAGGAGTGGTGCTGTGATCAGGATGTAAAGTGATTTAAAAATAAATGACTAAATAAATTAACAAATGAATATAAACAAACTTTGCCTGGAGGCTCATCTGTTAAGAGCAGGTGCTACTCTTGGAAAGGAACCTACCTGTTCGGTTTCCAGCACTCACGACTGTCTCCTCACAACCACTTGCAGTTCTAGCTCCGATGGATTCTACACTTGGCACTTTGAACACACAACAGCCAGATAAACACACACACATAAGCACGCAATAAAGATATAAAAATAAAATATATTATAAAATAGGACCATTACGTTGGAGATATGGCCAAGTGCTTAAAAGGATTGGATGCTATAAGGGATGGCATATCTCCCATGGTTCCAGCATCCACAAATAGCTCTCAATGACCTGTATCTCCCGTTCTAGGGCATTGAGTCCCCTTTCTGGCCACTCTGAGAACTGCACACCTACTTTTCACAGGCACACATACTAGCAAAACTCATATGCACATGAAATAAAAATAAACATTTATAAGTGCCTTAAGTTATTTTCTAAGGTTTATTACTGTTAGAATTTTTTAAATCATTTTAACCATTCTAATCATTGAATTACTAGTCCATCAGTTTCCTCTCTATCTCTAATATCAGTTGAATTTATTTAAATATGTTTGGATTAAATTCAAGTTCCAGGGTTTATACTTGGCAACTTATGTAAGCCCATCAAGTTTCTTGTCTTAACAAAAAACAAAACAGTTTTCTTTTTATTACCCTGCTGTCTAAGAAGTAAAAGCTATTCTTTTTAATGCTGTTAAATTCTCAGCAGAAAGGCATAGTGAGTCCTACCTCTCCCCCTCTTACTAATAGAATACATATTGGTCCCACATAAATGGATTTTGCCACCCTACATTTCTCAGAGCTAGGACTTTGAGTTAAAGAGTAGAACTTGCCTGTGTAATGCTTCCTTCTATGTAGTTCCCTATGTTATACTCAGAAATAAAATGTTAGGCTTTGTTGAAACCAATTTTTAAATTGCTTTTTGTGCCTTGAGCTTGTGTTTACAGAATATATAACAAAATATATTATATTTTGGCAGGATATAAACAGTTGATTTATGAACATGTGTGGCTTACCTTTTTTTGTTTTGAACAAATTAGTTTTTCACAATAAAATGTTACATGAGGGATGAATTGGGTATATAGCCAAAGTAGCAACCAGGGTCACACTATCCCTGAAGATATAGATAAATATAACATCAATGATTGAATCAAGATAGACCTTGCTGAAGAATTCTTGAGTGGTTTGTGTTTATAAAGTTATCCATGTTTTTAACTACACATTGCTTCAACTAAAATTGTTCTAATAACCGATTTTTGACTCCATCTAGGTACCTTGCTCTTTATTTTTTATCCTAAATACACTGAAATGAACATTTTATGTAGTCCAACTTTAAGTGTTTCCTCTCTCCAGCACATACACTCACGAACATAAACAGCTTTTATTTGTAGCAAAATCTTTGAAAGTTTAGATAAATGAACAAAGCCCCTGTAAGATAAAAGGGAATGTTAAATAACTTAATTTTGAAATGAAACAAACTTAAAAATTAAGGAGTGCATCGTACAGTTACTTGGATTTTCTAATGATTTCAGCTTTTTACATACATATACTTAAAAAATAACAAAATGAGCGTCTATATCTACTGGTGCTTTTATCCAACGAGCTTCATGTATGCTTGTGATTCATTGGATATTTGATGACAATGAGCCTTTCAATGGGCACTAGAAGCCACATGGTGTCGGACAGTGGGTTTTATTGGTTTCTGCCTTATATCATCGTGCAGTTAGTGTTATAGGCAGCACTGCCAGTGTTGACAGTGGCTCTGCACCCCTCAAGCAGGTGCTGGACTCCTTGAGAGTTCTGTGCACTGTGATGGTTAACTTCATTTTTCCTAAGGAACTTATCATTACAGAGTAAAGCAAAAAAGTTTTCAGCATGTGTGTGTGTGTGTGTGTGTGTTACTCTCACTCTTTATTCTCTCATATTCTGTGAATGTCCTTTCCTTATCACCTGTAAATCTCATAATAGATAATCATAATAATCTATGGAAATTCAAAAAGTCAATGAAAACAGACAGCTGATATGAGAGGCATATTTTGCGGACAGAGTTCTGACTATTGATGGAGACCCTCATTCCTCCTATGGAAGATGAAATATCTAATGCTAAGTCTCTCAAAGATCAAACTACAGTAGACATTCTGTAGTTTTTGGAAAGTGTTATGTAAGTCAGTAGAAAATGCTCATCCATCTTGGTTGTTTTGTTATAGTGTCAGTTCAGTTCCTTATAATCCTCTAGATATCTTGTACTTCTTATTTAACTTGCAAAAGATCGAAAGTATGGAATGATGCTTCAGGAAAAGATGTTGGTTTTCCCTGAAGGCTACAATTTAACTATTTTTGCCATCTAATATCATAGAATAAATACATTATAAAACACCATTCAATGACCCCAATTTTGACGAATTAGATCAATATTATAGTTGACTATACTTTTGCAAAAGGTATGAGACAAAGATGTAGCCGCATTGTTGCACCTAAGGAGCCTGCCCTGCAATCCAATCTCCAATACAAAGAGATAAAGATGTGTGTGTGTGTCTGTGAGAGAGAGAGAGAGAGAGGGAGAGAGAGAGAGAGAGAGAGAGAGAGAGAGAGACAGAGAGAGAGAGAGACAGAGAGACAGAGAGACAGAGAGACAGAGAGACAGAGAGACAGAGAGACAGAGAGACAGAGAGACAGACAGAGATAGAGAGACTGAAAGAGAGAGAGAGTTGAGAGAGAAAGAATTGGGATAGAAAAACATACGTCACTCACACATCTAATTATAAATTTACTGGATTTAAGCGTCAGAGTCAGGATCAAAGTTAATTAGCTAATATGTATCCATAATACAATTGGCCAGAATTTAGATGTATCAACTTTCAAGGTATCCAAGATATCAATCAACAAATGAAATTATGAAGAAGTATTTGGTTTAATTTACAAAAATAATTACTAAGTACTGGACTATACCACTGAATAATTTAAGAATTATGGTGGGCATAGACACACATATTTAATCCCACTGCTTTGAAAGTGGAAACAGAATGTATTTAAGGTCATTCTTGGCTCCTCAGAGAGTTTGAGGCAAGAGTAGGTTACAGGAAATTCTGCCCCCAAAATAAATAAATAACAAAACCAAAACAACTAAATAAAAGTTATTAATGAGCTTGAGATTCCATTATTATTACTTAATGAATTATGTCACTAATTACATATGATATTTAGATCATTAGAGAGATCAAGTCTTATGCAATGCTATGCACTTTGTAATAATATGCTATAGAACTGAAATCATGAAAAAAATACATCTGAATGTAATGATGATATCTAAATGCTAAATCAATTTCCTCAAGTATAAAAATTCACAATGAAATGAATCCTACTTGAATCATAACTTTTGATAAAAAGGGAGCACATCCTGCCTACAGAAACACAGGAGATTGCAATCAGTAAAGGAAGGACTTTGACATATTCATAAAGATCTACATCAATACATATGCAACAATCTAGACATATCTTTAAGAAAAAATGCACATTTCTTACCTATTTATATGATTTGTGGCTTTAGAACTACTCAGTGCCTTTTAAAACTTCATGCTGTACATTGAATTATGAGGTTTTATGTAGTAAGTACATTACACTTGCAAAACCTCTTTCTTTCGAGGAGCATAACCATATTGGCAGATTCCTGGAGAGCAGAAACACTCCAAAAATTTAGATGAGTACTGCGGTGAAGCAAGCATCTACAAGCCTGAATTCATTATATTTCCAGTGGCTGTTTTATTCACCATGTAAAGATGGATCATTGAGTGGAGCAGCTATCCCCTCAATTTTTAACTTATTCACTAAGATTCCACCTCATTCAGCAGTAATCAGGGTTGCATGTCAGAGCAAACACCATTATGGTGCCAGTGACTGAGTGAATCACTCAATAATTCTGCTACTGTTGTCTATAGAAATGTGGTAACGTTGATATTAAATGAATGTCAACTTGACAGTTATCCATCTTGGAAATATTTTTGAGATACCATTATACTGTTCTTATTTTGGAAAGAGGGGACAACAATTAAATCTTCTCTTTAAATTTTTAAATCTAAAGAATCATCATTTCACATTTACCCTAGAGCAGTGTCCATTGTAATATTTTGTATATTGATTTGTAAATACTTTACCATAAGAATAATGTTAAATGTAGGCATTTTCTCATGATACTATGAGCTAATATGATACATTTCTAAAGGATCTTGTTATGATTTCTAATCTTAAATAAAAGTGTAGCATTTATTTAATACTGCTCCATGATTTACATTTATGATTGTTTTCTAGTTTCTAATACAAAAAGAATTTTACTTGCAATAGTAACATGGATTATGCCAAAATAATAACAAAGCATTTAAATTGTACAGACAATTATTTCAATGATCAAAATAAATATCTAATGTTTCCATTGTTTAATTTAGAATTTCTTTGATGTGAAAAATACCATGCATGGTTCGAATCAACTCGGAGAGGAAAGGGCTTAAGTTATCTTACAATTCTAGAGTCACACTCTGCCAGGAGAGAAGTCAGGACTAGAACAAGTCAGGAAGTGGAAGCTGGTGAGAAATATGCAGCCTACTTATATATACAATTCAGAACAATTTACACAGGATGGGTATGACCACAGTGGACTAGGACTTCCAGCCACACATCAACCATTATTAACTACAAAAACTCTACCCCTAACTTGTTTATTCCTCTTCCCAGATAACTCTAGCTTGTGTCAAAACCTATGCATGACATCATAGTATGTCACCCTCAGATGAGATCTATACTAAATATGTTATTCGAAGTTTTTAAATTTCATGAAATAAAAATTGTACTGTGGAAAAGTTAAAAGTTAATTAGTTGATATAATAGTTCTTATCCAGTCCATTTATATATTGCTAAATGATATTCACTTTTGCTATGATGTTTCTATAAGATTATGAGCACTGGAATTTTTACATTAATTACTTCATTTATAAATCTGCTAAATAAGATTAATATTTCAAGTATTGGATATTGAGGTTGCAATGTTTATATTTCAGGCTGGGTGTACAGTAAAAGAATAATTTGATTTGAGGATAAAGAATTCAGATTCTGATTTTCTATTAAAACATATTTGCACATTGTTGTATAAATCTCTAACACAAAGTACTTATGTTAAAAGAACTTTATGATTTAACTTTGTAAATTAAATTTAATTATTAGGAAGATAATCAATCTAGAATTATTCTAATTTTCTACATTTTATATATTTGTATTGCCAAATTTTTTTCTAAGACATGATTATATTTTGGTTTCTTTTGCATGAGGAACATAATGATCACCAGTGTCTTTGATGTGTTCCTGCATTTGGTTTGCAAGTACTTTATTATTTTTGCATCAATACTCACAGGAGAAATTGGTCTGAAGTTCTTCTTGACAGTTGTTGGTTCTAGAATCAGAGTGACTATGACTTAGTAGAATAAGTTTGGCAATTTTCCTTCTGTTTCTATTTTATAGAATGGCTTGACAAATATTGGCATTAGCTATTCTTGGAAATTCTGGTAGAATTCTGCATCAAAACTATCTTGCCTTGGGCTTGTTTATGTGTATGTGTATATGTGTGTGTGTGTGTGTGTGTGTGTGTGTGTGCATGTGTGTGTGTGTGTGTGTGTGTGGTGTGTGTGTGTGTATCTGTGTCTGTGTGTGTTGTTGCAAGACTTTTAGTGACTCCTTCAATTCAGTTAGAGGTTACGGGGCCATTTAAGTATTTTACTTGATCTTGATTTAACTTTAATAAGTGGTATTAATCTAGAAAATTGTCCATTTCTTTAATATTTTCCAATTTTATGGAGTACAGGGTTTTGAAATAAGATCTAATGATTCTTTAAACTTCCTTGGTGTCCGTTGTTACATCACCTTTTCCATTCCTGACTTTGTTCATTTGAATATTGTCTCTCAGTTTCTTTTATTAGTTTAAGGGTTTGTGTATCTTGGTTTTTCTCAAAGAACTGAGTCTTGGTTTTCTAGATTCTTTGTATTGTTTTCTTTGTTCTTGAATAATTTCAGCCCTGATTTTGATTAATTCCTACATTCTATTCTTTGATGTTCTAGCAGCTGCTTCTTCTTCTTCTTCTTCTTCTTCTTCTTCTTCTTCTTCTTCTTCTTCTTCTTCTTCTTCTTCTTCTTCTTCTTCGTCTTCGTCTTCGTCTTCTTCTCCTCCTCCTCCTCCTCCTCTTCTTCCTCCTCCTCCTCCTCCTCTTCTTCCTCCTCCTCCTCCTCCTCTTCTTCCTCCTCCTCCTCTTTCTCCTCCTCCTCCTCTTCTTCTTGTTCCTCTTCCTCCTCCTCCTCCTCCTCCTCCTCCTCCTCCTCCTCTTCTTCTTCTTGTTCCTCCTCCTCCTCGTCCTCCTCCTTTTCCTCCTCTCCTCCTCCTCCTTCTGCTCCCCCTCCTCCTCTTCTATTTTTTCTACAGGTTTAAGGTGTACACTTTATCATGCTGATATGAAAACTTTCTAATTTTTTTATAGAAACACTTAGTGCTTTTAAATTTCCTCTTAGGACTGCTTTTATTGTGTCCCATAAATTTGCAGATAGTATCCTTTCATTTCATTGAATTTTAGCAAGTTTTGAATTTCTTTCTTTATTTCTTCCCTTACCCAGTGGTCATTGATTAGAGAGTTGTTCAATTTCAGTGTGTATGTCTCTCTCTCTCTCTCTCTCTCTCTCTCTCTCTCTCTCTCTCTGTGTGTGTGTGTGTGTGTGTGTGTGAGAGAGAGAGAGAGAGAGAGAGAGAGAGAGCGTTTGTGTGTGATTTTGATTTTCTTTCTTTTTTATTTTTTGCTGACAGGAAATTATTTACTTCCTGTGTTTTCTTGAATGTAGTTATCCTTCTGGTGGCAGAATTTTTTTCTAGTATTTTGTCCAGGTCTGGATTTGTAGATAGATATTCTTTGAGTTTGAGTTTGTCTTGAAATATCATGATTTCTTCCTCTATGTTGATTGAAAGATTTATGGGGTAGAATAGTCTAGGACCATGTTTAGCAAATGTGCAGCTTGGACTTCATGTGAGTCCTGAAAAACTAAAGTGGGAGCTATCCCAGAAGCTGTTGCCTATATGTAGTGGAATATGTTCTACTAGTTGGAATTCCTTGCGTGGCCTCAAAGTGTCTTGTCTTGGAGAGACTTGAAGTATGGGATGGGAGGACGAGACTGAGATGCTTAGAGGTATCCTTTCCCACTCAGAGGAGAAGGGGAGTGGGATGGATGAAGAATAATAGGAGGGGTAACAAAAAGGAGGCAGTAAGTGGGATGTAAAGTGAATAAGTAAAAAACGGATTAAATTTAGTTAGAAAAGATAATCACCAGTGATATGTAATTGAAAATAGATTAGCAATCTGCATTTTAAAAAGTTATAATTATATAAATTCTAGTAATAGTTCTTTGGATAATTAACTTAACTCAGTACATAAAATTATCAGAGTTTTTACATTTGGTTATGAATATTTTTTTCTTGGACTTTCAGTTATAGGATTGATTAAGAATGGATGTTGGTTTATATTTTCTTAAAAATATACCTCTAACACTTATGCAATACAATATTAGGCACAAAATAGCTGTTCAAAATCATGTATAACTGTGACTCCAAACCATTTCTATAATTAGAAAAAGACTATTGTCTAAGAAACCATGAGAATTAAACAGGTATAAAAGAGTAAGTTCATGATTTTGCATGTAATTGTTTCTTCAGACATTTTCTTTTAAAGTCTAACAAGAATAGGCAATTTAATTTGACATCTCATTAGTTTACAACAAACTTCAAGATCTGCTTCCAAAAATATTATGTTACTAATCTAATAATCGTGAAATTGGGAAAGAAATACGCTAATTTTGGTTAAATTGTCAACATTGAGAACCATTGGTGTACTAGATTACGGAGCAGGTAGTGGATCACAAAGAAGTGCACATAAAGATCTTGCCAAAAGCAATTTGCTTTTTAAATATTGTAGGAGAGGCCTTTGAAATATTGTAGCTTTTTATGTTTATTTTTAATCATTTTATCCCACCTTACAGTTCTTTGGTTCTTATGTAGAAGTTATTATTGGCAAAAAGTCATTAAATTCTGAAAAATATTCTACTAAAGAGCAGGAATAAAAACTTTTTTGAATATACTTTCACAGTTTTATTTATTATTAATGTTAACATAAGATAAACAATGTATTCAGAATTGGTTCTAATGCTTTGTCTTATTTCTGCTCAAAGGCTGATCTTCCATATCTGAGGGTGTCAGACCCAGCTAGCTTCAATCAGTAATAAAGAATTACTGTACAGCCAATGGTTGGGCAAGGAGACAGAGCAGGACTTTTAGATTGGGCAGGCAAGAGAGAAGAAAGAGGAGGAAGAAGAGGATAATCACCATGACTAGGAAGGAGAAGGATCAAATTTAACAGCTGTGGGAGAGAAAATATCCCACAATATAGGTGGACAGAGAATGTGAGCCTGGGTTGGGGTGTGGGGGGCATGGTTAAATAGAAGGTAACAGGGAAGTAAAAATAAATAATAAATTTAGAAGGTGTTAAGTTGAGAGCTGAAAGTCAGTTACCAGGAGCGCTGACACAGCTGAGAGCAGAGGTAAGACCAACATTTCTGCACTGAAGGACCCACCTGGCGCACTCAGGAGACACAAACTCAGAAACAGTCTGAGACAGGACCTTAGAGTTTCTGCCTTCAATGAAAGCAGACCTGGTCAAACAGTACTCTATACCCAGATCCTGCTGGGAGAAAGCTGGTCTCCAGGAGTGCTGACACACACGGATAAAGGAGAGTCAAGATACTGGCAGATACTGCAAGAACAGGTAACGTCAGAGACAACCAGATGGCAAGAGGCAAGTGAAGAAATCAAAGCAACAGAAACCAAGACTACATGGCATCATCGGAGCCCAATTCTCCCACCAAAACAAATATTGGATATCCCAACACACCAGAAAAGCAAGATATGGATTTAAAATCACATCTCATGATGATGAGAGAGGACCTTAAGAAGGACATAGGAATACAGGACAACATAGATAAATAAGTAGACTCCCTTTAAGAAGAAAGACAAAAATCCCTTAAAGAAGGAAAACACAACCAAACATGTGAAGGAATTAAACAAAACCATCCAGGATCTAACATTGGAAATAAACAATAAAGAAATCAAAAAGGGAGACAACTCTGGAAATAGAAAACCTCTTGATCAGGAGTCTTAGATGCAAGCAAGCATCACCCACAGAATACAAGAGATAGAAGAGAGAATCTCAAGGGCAAAAGATACCATAAAAAACATTGACACAACCATCAAAGAAAATGTAAAAGACAAAAATCTCCTAACCCAAAACATCCAGGAAATGCAGGACACAATGAGAAGATCAAACCTAATAAAAATAGGTATAGAAGAGAGCCAGGATTCCCAATTTAAAGGGCCAGTAAATATCTTCAACAAAATTATAGAAGATAACTTCCCTAACCTAAAGAAAGAGATGCCCATTAAACATAAAAGAAGCCTACAGAACTCCAAATAGATTGGCCAGAAAAGAAATTCCTCTTGTCACATAATAGTCAAAACACCAAATGCACAAATCAGAGAAAGAATACTAACAGCAGTAAGGGAAAAAGATCAAGTGACATCTAAAGGTAGTCCTATCGGAATTACGCCAAATTTCTCAACAGAGACTAGGAAAGTCAAAGGATCCTAGGCAGATGTCATACAGACCCTAAGAGAACACAAACGCCAGCCCAGGCTACTATATCCAGCAAAACTCTCAACTAATATAGATGGAGAAACCAATATGGATTTCATATTCCATCAGAAAACCAAATATACACAATATCTTTCCACAAATCCAGTCCTACAAAAGATAATAAATGGAAAACAAGGAGGGAAACTATACCCTAGGAAAAGCCAGAAAATAATCTTCTTACAACAAAACCAAAAGAAGTCACAGAAACATAATATAACAACAAAAATAACAGGAAAAAACAATCACTACTTGTTAGTATCTCTTAAAAGAAATGGGCTCAATTCTCTCTTTTTTTTTTCTTTCTTTTTTTTTTTTCGGAGCTGGGGACTGAACCCAGGGTCTTGCGCTTGCTAGGCAAGCGCTCTACCACTGAGCTAAATCCCCAACCCCTAATGGGCTCAATTCTCAAAAAAATAGTACACAGACTAATGGACTGGATATGTAGACAGGACAGAACATTTTTAAGAATACAGGGAACTTGTCAGTGACAAAGACAGACACTTCCTCAGAGTAAAAGGCTGAAAAAAGATTTTTCCAAACAAATCTTCCAAAAAACAAGCTGGAGTAGCCATTTCAATATCAGTTGAAATCAAATTTCAACCAAAAGTTATCAAAAAAGATAAGGAAGGACACTTCATATTCATTAAAGGAAAAATCCACCAAGATGAACTCTCAATCCTGAATATCTATGCTCCAAATACATTGGCACCTACATTCATAAAAGAAACTTTACTAAAGCTCAAAGCACACATTGCACCTCACAGAATAATAGTGGGAGACTTCAATACACCACTCTCATCAATGAACAGATCATGGAAACAGAAACTAAACAGATGCATACAGAAACTAACAAAAGTTATAAGCCAAATGGTTTAACAGATACTTATAGAACATTTCATCCTAAAACAAAAGAATATACCTTCTTCTCAGCACCTCATTCTACCTTCTTCAAAATTGACCATATAATGAGTCACAAAATCGGCTTCAATAGATACAAGGCGAATATCCTAGGCATCCTATCAAATCACCACTGACAAAAGCTCGTCTTCAAAAACAACAAAAACTACAGAAAACCTACATAAATATGGAAATTAAACTATGTTCTACAAAATGATAACTTGGTCAAGGAAGAAATAAAGTAATTAAATACTTTTTAGAATACAATGAAAATAAAGTTATTATATACAAAACAACAACAACAACAACAACAACAAAAACTTATGGGACAAAATGAAAGCAGCGCTAAGAGGAAAACTCATAGCTCTGACTGACTCCAAAAAGAAACTGCAAAGAGCATATCCTAGCAGCTTGACAGCACTCCTAAAAGCTCTATAACAAAAAGAAGCAAATGCACCAAAGAGGACTAGACGGCCGGAAATAATCAAACTCAGCATTGAAAACCTAGAAGAAACAAAAAGAATAATACAAAGAATCAACAAAACCAGGAGCTAGTGTTTGAGAACATCTACAAGATAGATAAACCCTTAGACAGAATATCCAGAGGGCACAGAGAGTATATCCAATTTAACAAAATAAGAGGGAAGTCCCACACCCGCGGATGCTGGCCCGCAGCAGCTCTCTGCTCCCAGACCCGGTGAGAGAGAGACCCAACCGCCTGGTCAGGTGGGCACTCCTGAGGCTGCAGAGCGGAAGAGACCACCAACACTGCTCACCCCTGCCCACATCCCTGGCCCAAGAGGAAACTGTATAAGGCCTCTCGGCTCCCGTGGGGGAGGGCCCAGGAGCGGCAGGACACCTGCCTGAGACACCCCCGGAACCTGAAAGAAACAGACCGGATAAACAGTTCTCTGCACCCAAATCCCATGGGAGGGAGAGCTAAACCTTCAGAGAGGCAGACAAGCCTGGGAAACCAGAAGAGACTGCTCCCTGCACACACATCTCGGACGCCAGAGGAAAAAGCCAAAGACCATCTGGAACCCTGGTGCACTGAAGCTCCCGGAAGGGGCGGCACAGGTCTTCCTGGTTGCTGCTGCTGCAGAGAGCCCCTGGGCAGCACCCCACGAGCGAACCTGAGCCTCGGGACCACAGGTAAGACCAAATTTTCTGCTGCAAGAAAGCTGCCTGGTGAACTCAAGACACAGGCCCACAGGAACAGCTGAAGACCTGTAGAGAGGAAAAACTACACGCCCGAAAGCAGAACACACTGTCCCCATAACTGACTGAAAGAGAGGAAAACAGGTCTACAGCACTCCTGACACACAGGCTCTAGGACAGTTTAGCCACTGTCAGAAATAGCAGAACAAAGTAACACTAGAGATAATCTGATGGCGAGAGGCAAGCACAGGAACCCAAGCAACAGAAACCAAGACTACATGCCATCATTGGAGCCCAATTCTCCCACCAAAACAAACATGGAATATCCAAACACAACAGAAAAGCAAGATCTAGTTTCAAAATCATATTTGATCATGATGCTGGAGGACTTCAAGAAAGACATGAACACACTTAAGGAAACACAGGAAAACATTAATAAACAAGTAGAAGCCTACAGAGAGGAATCACAAAAATCCCTGAAAGAATTCCAGGAAAACACAATCAAACAGTTGAAGGAATTAAAAATGGAAATAGAAGCAATCAAGAAAGAACACATGGAAACAACCCTGGATATAGAAAACCAAAAGAAGAGACAAGGAGCTGTAGATACAAGCTTCACCAACAGAATACAAGAGATGGAAGAGAGAATCTCAGGAGCAGAAGATTCCATAGAAATCATTGACTCAACTGTCAAAGATAATGTAAAGCGGAAAAAGCTACTGGTCCAAAACATACAGGAAATCCAGGACTCAATGAGAAGATCAAACCTAAGGATAATAGGTATAGAAGAGAGTGAAGACTCCCAGCTCAAAGGACCAGTAAATATCTTCAACAAAATCATAGAAGAAAACTTCCCTAACCTAAAAAAAGAGATACCCATAGACATACAAGAAGCCTACAGAACTCCAAATAGATTGGACCAGAAAAGAAACACCTCCTGTCACATAATTGTCAAAACACCAAACGCACAAAATAAAGAAAGAATATTAAAAGCAGTAAGGGAAAAAGGTCAAGTAACATATAAAGGGAGACATATCAGAATCACACCAGACTTCTCGCCAGAAACTATGAAGGCCAGAAGATCCTGGACTGATTTCATACAGACCCTAAGAGAACACAAATGCCAGCCCAGGTTACTGTATCCAGCAAAACTCTCAATTAACATTGATGGAGAAAACAAGATATTCCATGACAAAACCATATTTACACAATATCTTTCTACAAATCCAGCACTACAAAGGATAATAAATGGTAAAGCCCAACATAAGGAGGCAAGCTATACCCTAGAAGAAGCAAGAAACTAATCGTCTTGGCAACAAAACAAAGAGAATGAAAGCACACAAACATAACCTCACATCCAAATATGAATATAAAGGGAAACAATAATCACTATTCCTTAATATCTCTCAATATCAATGGCCTCAACTCCCCAATAAAAAGACATAGATTAACAAACTGGATACGCAACGAGGACCCTGCATTCTGCTGCCTACAGGAAACACACCTCAGAGACAAAGACAGACACTACCTCAGAGTGAAAGGCTGGAAAACAACTTTCCAAGCAAATGGTCAGAAGAAGCAAGCTGGAGTAGCCATTCTAATATCAAATAAAATCAATTTCCAACTAAAAGTCATCAAAAAAGATAAGGAAGGACACTTCATATTCATCAAAGGAAAAATCCACCAAGATGAACTCTCAATCCTAAATATCTATGACCCAAATACAAGGGCACCTACATACGTAAAAGAAACCTTACTAAAGCTCAAAACACACATTGCACCTCACACAATAATAGTGGGAGATTTCAACACCCCACTCTCATCAATGGACAGATCATGGAAACAGAAATTAAACAGTGATGTCGACAGACTAAGAGAAGTCATGAGCCAAATGGACTTAACGGATATTTATAGAACATTCTATCCTAAAGCAAAAGGATATACCTTCTTCTCAGCTCCTCATGGTACTTTCTCCAAAATTGACCATATGATTGGTCAAAAAACGGGCCTCAACAGGTACAGAAAGATAGAAATAATCCCATGCGTGCTATCGGACCACCACGGCCTAAAACTGGTCTTCAATAACAATAAGGGAAGAATGCCCACATATACGTGGAAATTGAACAATGCTCTACTCAATGATAACCTGGTCAAGGAAGAAATAAAGAAAGAAATTAAAAACTTTTTAGAATTTAATGAAAATGAAGATACAACATACTCAAACTTATGGCACACAATGAAAGCTGTGCTAAGAGGAAAACTCATAGCGCTGAGTGCCTGCAGAAAGAAACAGGAAAGAGCATATGTCAGCAGCTTGACAGCACACCTAAAAGCTCTAGAACAAAAAGAAGCAAATACACCCAGGAGGAGTGGAAGGCAGGAAATAATCAAACTCAGAGCTGAAATCAACCAAGTAGAAACAAAAAGGACCATAGAAAGAATCAACAGAACCAAAAGTTGGTTCTTTGAGAAAATCAACAAGATAGATAAACCCTTAGCCAGACTAACGAGAGGACACAGAGAGTACGTCCAAATTAACAAAATCAGAAATGAAAAGGGAGACATAACTACAGATTCAGAGGAAATTCAAAAAATCATCAGATCTTACTATGAAAACCTATATTCAACAAAACTTGAAAATCTTCAGGAAATGGACAATTTCCTAGACAGATACCAGGTACCGAAGTTAAATCAGGAACAGATAAACCAGTTAAACAACCCCATAACTCCTAAGGAAATAGCAGTCATTAAAGGTCTCCCAACCAAAAAGAGCCCAGGTCCAGACGGGTTTAGTGCAGAATTCTATCAAGCCTTCATAGAAGACCTCATACCAATATTATCCAAACTATTCCACAAAATTGAAACAGATGGAGCACTACCGAATTCCTTCTATGAAGCCACAATTACTCTTATACCTAAACCACACAAAGACACAACAAAGAAAGAGAACTTCAGACCAATTTCCCTTATGAATATCGACGCAAAAATACTCAATAAAATTCTGGCAAACCGAATTCAAGAGCACATCAAAACAATCATCCACCATGATCAAGTAGGCTTCATCCCAGGCATGCAGGGATGGTTTAATATACGGAAAACCATCAACGTGATCCATTATATAAACAAACTGAAAGAACAGAACCACATGATCATTTCATTAGATGCTGAGAAAGCATTTGACAAAATTCAACACCCCTTCATGATAAAAGTCCTGGAAAGAATAGGAATTCAAGGCCCATACCTAAACATAGTAAAAGCCATATACAGCAAACCAGTTGCTAACATTAAACTAAATGGAGAGAAACTTGAAGCAATCCCACTAAAATCGGGGACTAGACAAGGCTGCCCACTCTCTCCCTACTTATTCAGTATAGTTCTTGAAGTTCTAGCCAGAGCAATCAGACAACAAAAGGAGATCAAAGGGATACAGATCGGAAAAGAAGAGGTCAAAATATCACTATTTGCAGATGACATGATAGTATATTTAAGTGATCCCAAAAGTTCCACCAGAGAACTACTAAAGCTGATAAACAACTTCAGCAAAGTGGCTGGGTATAAAATTAACTCAAATAAATCAGTTGCCTTCCTCTATACAAAAGAGAAACAAGCCAAGAAAGAAATTAGGGAAACGACACCCTTCATAATAGACCCAAATAATATAAAGTACCTCAGTGTGACTTTAACCAAGCAAGTAAAAGATCTGTACAATAAGAACTTCAAGACACTGAGGAAAGAAATTGAAGAAGACCTCAGAAGATGGAAAGATCTCCCATGCTCATGGATTGGCAGGATTAATATAGTAAAAATGGCCATTTTACCAAAAGCAATCTACAGATTCAATGCAATCCCCATCAAAATACCAATCCAATTCTTCAAAGAGTTAGACAGAACAATTTGCAAATTCATCTGGAATAACAAAAAACCAAGGATAGCTAAAGCTATCCTCAACAATAAAAGGACTTCAGGGGGAAATCACTGAACTCAAGCAGTATTACAGAGCAATAGTGATAAAAACTGCATGGTATTGGTACAGAGACAGACAGATAGACCAATGGAATAGAATTGAAGACTCAGAAATGAACCCACACATCTATGGTCACTTGATTTTTGACAAAGGAGCCAAAACCATCCAATGGAAAAAAGATAGCATTTTCAGCAAATGGTGCTGGTTGAACTGGAGGTCAACATGTAGAAGAATGCAGATCGATCCATGCTTATCACCCTGTACAAAGCTTAAGTCCAAGTGGATCAAGGACCTCCACATCAAACCAGACACACTCAAACTAATAGAAGAAAAACTACGGGAGCATCTGGAACACATGGGCACTGGAAAAAATTTCCTGAACAAAACACCAATGGCTTATGCTCTAAGATCAAGAATCGACAAATGGGATCTCATAAAACTGCAAAGCTTCTGTAAGGCAAAGGACACTGTGGTTAGGACAAAACGGCAACCAACAGATTGGGAAAAGATCTTTACCAATTCTACAACAGATAGAGGCCTTATATCCAAAATATACAAAGAACTCAAGAAGTTAGACCGCAGGGAAACAAATAACCCTATTAAAAAATGGGGTTCAGAGCTAAACAAAGAATTCACAGCTGAGGAATGCCGAATGGCTGAGAAACACCTAAAGAAATGTTCAACATCTTTAGTCATAAGGGAAATGCAAATCAAAACAACCCTGAGATTTCACCTCACACCAGTGCGATTGGCTAAGATCAAAAACTCAGGTGACAGCAGATGCTGGCGAGGATGTGGAGAAAGAGGAACACTCCTCCATTGTTGGTGGGATTGCAGACTGGTAAAACCATTCTGGAAATCAGTCTGGAGGTTCCTCAGAAAATTGGACATTGAACTGCCTGAGGATCCAGCTATACCTCTCTTGGGCATATACCCAAAAGATGCCTCAACATATAAAAGAGACACGTGCTCCACTATGTTCATCGCAGCCTTATTTATAATAGCTAGAAAATGGAAAGAACCCAGATGCCCTTCAACAGAGGAATGGATACAGAAAATGTGGTACATCTACACAATGGAATATTACTCAGCTATCAAAAACAACGACTTTATGAAATTCGTAGGCAAATGGTTGGAACTGGAAAATATCATCCTGAGTGAACTAACCCAATCACAGAAAGACATACATGGTATGCACTCATTGATAAGTGGCTATTAGCCCAAATGCTTGAATTACCCTAGATCCCTAGAACAAATGAAACTCAAGACGGATGATCAAAATGTGAATGCTTCACTCCTTCTTTAAATGAGGAAAAAGAATACCCTTGGCAGGGAAGGGAGAGGCAAAGATTAAAACAGAGACTTAAGGAACACCCATTCAGAGCCTGTCCCACATTTGGCCCATACATATACAGCCACCCAATTAGACAAGATGGATGAAGCAAAGAAGTGCAGACCGACAGGAGCCGGATGTAGATCGCTCCTGAGAGACACAGCCAGAATACAGCAAATACAGAGGCGAATGCCAGCAGCAAACCACTGAACTGAGAATAGGTCCCCTATTGAAGGAATCAGAGAAAGAACTGGAAGAGCTTGAAGGGGCTCGAGACCCCAAAAGTACAACAATGCCAAGCAACCAGAGCTTCCAGGGACTAAGCCACTACCTAAAGACTATACATGGACTGACCCTGGACTCTGACCCCATAGGTAGCAATGAATATCCTAGTAAGAGCACCAGTGGAAGGGGAAGCCCTGGGTCCTGCTAAGACTGATACCCCAGTGAAGTAGTCTATGGGGGGAGGGCGGCAATGGGGGGAGGGTTGGGAGGGGAACACCCATAAGGAAGGGGAGGTGGGAGGGGGATGTTTGCCCAGAAACCGGGAAAGGGAATAACACTCGAAATGTATATAAGAAATACTCAAGTTAATAAAAAAAAAATAAGAAATGGAAAGGGACACATAACAGAATCTGAGGAAATTTTTAAAAAATCATCATCATATTCTACTACAAAAGCCTATATTCAAGAACTGGAAAATCTGGATGAAATAGACAATTTTATAGATAGATACCAGCTACCAAATCAGGATCAGATAAACTATCTAAACAGCCCCATAACTCCTAAAGAAATAGAAGCAGTTATTAAAAGTTTGTCAACCAAAAAAAGCCTAGGACCAGATGGTTTTGCTTCAGAATTTTATCATACCTTCATAGAAGAACTTTCCAAACTCTTGCACAAAATAGAAACAGAATGAACAATACCCAATTACTTCTATGAAGTCACAACACACTTATACTTAACCACAAAATGACCCAGCAAAGAGAACTTCAAACCAATTTCCCTTATGAATATCAACACATTAAATACTCAATAAAATTTGCCCAAACTGAATCCAAGAACACATCAAAACGAGCACCCATCATGATCAAGTAGGCTTCATCTCAGGAATGCAGGGTTGGTTCAATATATGGAAATTCATCAACGCAATACACTATATAAAAATAGTCAAAGGAAAAAAAAACACATGATCATCTCATTAGATGCTGAGAAAGCATTTGACAAAATTCAACACCACTTCATCTTAAAAGTCTTGGAAAGATCAGGAATTCAAGTAAAAACAATATGCAGCAGAGTAGTAGTCAACATCAAATTAAATAGAGAGAAACTTGAAGAAATCCTACAAAATCAGGGACTAGACAAGTCTGCCCACTCTCTACCTACTTATTCAATATTGGACTTGAAGTCCTAGCCAGAGCAAATGAAAGGAGAATTATACGAATTCTAGGTTTGGAGAAACAAAATTAAAAGAATAAACCCCAAAAGGCCACAGATACAAAATTAAAAGAATAAACCCCAAAAGGCCACAGACCCAGGGCTAAGCCCTGCAGCCAGGACTAGCAGGCCATAAAGATAAAGGAGCACAGGAAACACTGTCCAGGCAGGACTGGCAAGCCATAAAGATAAGGAAAAGGAATGCAGGAACCAGCCTGAGTTAACGGGACTGATTCATGGGACGTCTGGCAGGAAGACATCTCCCCCCAGCTCACTCAGGGCCATCCTCCAGACCCTGATAAGCCCCTGACTTCTAACACGTACTCTTTCTGCTTTGTTCTCACTGCTATGTTTGAATGAGCCAATTATATGTAACCACGCCAAAACCCCCTAGCCTTCTCTATATAACCCTCTGACTTTTGAGTTTCGTGGTCGACACCTCTGTCTCCTGTGCGGGATACGTGTCGGCCCGGAGATCTCTGTAATAGGTCTCCGTAATAAACCTCGCCTTTGCTTATTACATCCAAAATGGTCTCTCTGTGTCTGGGGTCCGCGATTTCCCGCGACTTTAGAAAGGGTCTCTCTTCGGGGATCTTTCACAACCTTACAACAAAAGGAGGTCAAAGGGATACAAATTGGAAGTTAAGAAGTCAAAACATCATCATTAGAAGATTATCTGATAATACACACTTAAGTGACCCCAAAAGTTACACCAGAGAACTACTAAGTCGGATAAACAACTTCATCAAATTGGCTGGATATAAAATTAACTCAAGCAAGTCAGTAGCCTTCTTTTAATCAAAGGATAAACAGGCTAAGAAAGAAATTAGGGAAGTGACACCCCTCACAATATCACAAATAACATAAAATACCTTGGTGTGACTCTAACCAAGCAAGTGAAAGTTCTGTATGACAAGAATTTCAAGTATCTGATGAAAGATTTTGAAGATTTCTGAAGATGGAAAAGTCTCCCATGCTTGTGGATTGGCAGGATTAATATTGTAAAACTGGTCATCTTGCCAAAAGCAATCTACAGATTAAATGCAATTCCCATCAAAATTCCAACTCAATTCTTCATTCAGTTAGAAAGAGCAATTTGCAACTTCATTTGGAATAACAAAAAATCTAGGATAGTGAAAACTATCCTCAACAATAAAAGAACTTCTGGGCAAATCACCATCCCTGACCTCAAGCTGTATTACAGAAAAATAGTGATAAAATATGTATGGTATTGGTACAGAGACAGGTGCATAGATCAATGGAATAAAATTGAAGGCCACGAAATGTACCTGAAAAGAAAATTATACAGATTTAGGGTTTAAAATATAAAATTAAAAGAATAAGTTTCAAAATCCAGACAGGGCGGGGCCCGTCCTACAGACAAGACTGACGGGCCACTAAGATACAGAAGGGCACCTCCCCCAGCTTACTCGGAGTCACACCTTAACCAGAGGTCTTTCAAACCCTGATAAGCCCCTAGCTTCTAAAATCCTGTACGCCCCAGTCAGCACGTACTCTTCTGCTGTGTTGTCTGTTTGAATGAGCCAATCACTTATAGCCGCGCCAAAAATTAGCCAATTGTGTGTAACCGCGCCAAACCTCCTAGCTTTCCCTATATAAACCCCTGACTTTTAAGTTTCGGGGTTGACACCTCTGTCTCCTGCGTGGGGTACGTGTTGGCCCGGAGATCCTCATAATAGATCTCCGTAATAAACCTTGCCTTTGCTTATTACATCCAAAATGGTCTCTCTGTGTCTGGGGTCCGCGATTTCCCGAGACTTGAATAAGGGTGTCTCTCAGACTGGGATCTTTCAGTACCCACACACCTATGGTCACTTGATCTTTGAGAAAGGAGCTAAAACCATCCAGTGGGGGAAAAAAAAGACAGAATTTTCAATAAGTGGTGCTGGTTCAATAGGAGGTCACCATGCAGATGATTGCAAATTGATCCATTCTTTTTAAGCTTTACAAAGCTCAAGTCAAGTGGATCAAGGACCTCCACAAAAAAAAAAAAAGAGATACATTCAAACTAGTAGAAGAAAAAGTGGGGAAGAGCCTCAAACACATGGGTACTGAGGAAAATTTCCTGAACAGAATACCAATGGCTTATGTGCCTTATAAGATCAAGAAGCAACAAATGTGATGTCATAATATTGTAAAGCTTCTGTAGTCAACAGATACTGTCATTAGGACAAAACACCAACCAATTGACTGGGAAAAGATCTCTACCAATCCTACATCTGATAGAGGGCTATTATCCAATATATACAAAGAACTCAAGACGTTAGACTCTAGAGGGTCAAATATCCCTATTAAAAATGGGGTACAGAGCTAAACAAAGACTTCTCATCTGAGGAATATTGAAGGGCTGAGAAGTACCTAAAGAAATGTTCAACACACTTAGTCATCAGGGAAATGCAAATAAAAATAACCCTGAGATTCCACTTCACACCAGTCAGAATAGCTAAGATCCAAAACTCAGGTGACAACAGATACTGGCAAGGATGTGGAAAAAGATGAACACTCCTCCATTGTTGGTGGAATTGCAAGCTAGTACAACCACTCTGGAAATCAGTCTGGAGGTTCCTCAGCTAATTGGACATAGTACTACCTGAGGACCCAGCTATACCACTCCTAGGCATATACCCAAAAGATGCTCTAACACATATCAAGGAAACATGCTCCACTGGGTTCATAGCAAGCTTATCTATAATAGCCAAAAGCTGGAAAGAACCCAGATGTCCTTCAACAGAGGAATGGATACAGAAAATGTGGTACATTTACACAATGGAGTACTACTACTCAGCTATCAAACACAATGACTTCTTGAAATCCATAGACAAATGAATGGAACCAGAAAATATCCCGAGTGAGGTAACCAAATCATAAAAAAGCACACATGGTATGAACTCACTGATAAGTGGATATTAACCAGAAAGCTAAAATCACCCAAAATACAATCCATAGACCACATGAAGCTCAAGAAGGACAGGATGACTAAAGTGCAGATGGTTCTGTCCTTCTTAAAAGAGGGAACAAAAATATTCATAGGAGGAGAAATGGAGACAAATTTAGGAGCAGAGTCTGATGGAATGGCCATTCAGAGCCCTACCCTACCTGGCAGTCCAACCCATATACCAACAACCACCAAATCCAGTCAGTATTGGGGATACTGAAGTGTATGCTGACAGGAGCTTGATATAGCTGTCTCTTAATAGGCTCTGCCAGAGATTGACAAATGCTGAGGCAAAGGCTTATAGCAAACCACTCAACTGAGAACAGAGTCCACATTGGGGAAAGATTGAAGGGTCTGTAAGGTATTGCAACCTGTTATGAACAACAATACCAACCAACCAGAGCTCCCAGGGATTAAAACACTACCCAAAGTCTATGCTGGATTCCTCACTGTGGAGGAATGTCAGGGCTGTGAGTAGGGGAGTAGTGGGTGGTTTGGGAGGGGGAACACCCTTATAGAAGAAGGGGAAAGGTGGATGGGATAGGGGATTTATGGACAGGAGCCAGGAATTGGGATAACATTTAAAATGTAAGGAAAAAAATCCAATTAAAAAAAAAAACACAAAGATGTTAAGAAAGGAATATTGGAGGGAACTGTGTGCTAGTTGCAGGGAGGTTTACAAGTGTCCACGAATTGAGCTAGTCAAGGCATATCAAAATTAATTGGTGTGTGTGAATTTCAGTATCTGAATTAAACACACACAGACACATGTGTTTTATATATATGACTTATAATACATATATATTGTGTATGTGTGTGTGCATTTGGATATAAATACATATGTGCTTACTTTTATAACTTCTCTAAAATTTAAAGGTCTAAAATTTATATTATAAGGGTTTTTTTTCTTTCAGCTTTGACTTGAACTTTATGTCTGTCCTTCTCTCTTGCAGCACATTCTGTTTACATGTTACCTACCTAAACCTGGTGGGAAAAAGTAAAGCCATGTCATCACAGTGTCCTTAGTGATTTTGGGTATCAACAACCAAAAATCCTCTTAAACTTAATATAAAGATTAATGATAGAATTTTATAAATTATTGGTTAAAGAGATTCATTATAGATTTAAAATTGTGTCTATTACTCATGCTTTTTAAATTGTACAAATGAAAATTCTAATGGACATTTATTGACACTAATGATAATGTAACTCTTTTGTTTTCTCCATAAATTGTGGGTAATTCTAATATTCAGATCAGCTCAATAAATTTCAGTGATTTTGACATTTTAGCCAATTGTCCTTTGTTTTGTTCTTGATATGAAAGGCAATGCCCAACAAGATTAAGATATCTTGTGTATTGTTACAACTCTTTGATTTATGGTAGCAATATCTGTGTCAACCCTTCCGGGACTTATTCTCAATATTCAACTTGTTTTAAATATGAATAAATACTGAAACTTAAAGGCCACATAAGAGGAGTCTCAGTAAGTAATAATGTGTAAGAATTTACAGGCAATGCTTTCAAAAATGTTGATATTCACTTCTTTTTTATATATAAATTTTCATGCAACTAAGGGGAAAGCTAATGGTTACTTGAAGATAGTTTTGTTCACTTCATTGATGAATACAATTGCCATCAGTAATAGAAAAAACTCAATATGGTAGACACGTCAAATACTTTTTAAATGAATAAGGGAGTCTGAGTTTAATGCAGCCACTGGAGTAGAAAACAAAAGGAAAGAATTTAGAAAAATATACATTCCTATTTCCTTATTACAAAACAGAATCAGGAATAGCCAATAGATGATAGAAAAGTGACATTTGTAGCAGTTTGCAGTTCTGTTAGAAAGATAAAACTTTTGCTTATAATTTTATTTCCGTTGGCAATCAGTCTGTACATTGGTAGAGAAAAGATAAAGGTTTCTATGAAAAAAATACATTTCAAATAATCACCTGTAACATTACAATTGTGGTGGTTTAATTCCCCTAGAGGCAACAAAATTAATCTTTTATTTCTAATATTTGGGTAACTAAACTTTACATTTTTTGGAATGACAGAACTACCTCTCATTCATTAATAAAGTAGAATATAGTCTCTCTCTCTCTCTCTCTCTCTCTCTCTCTCTCTCTCTCTCTCCCTCTCTCTGTCAAATAGATAGATAGATAGATAGATAGATAGATAGATAGATAGATAGATAGATAGATAGATAGATGGTAGATGATAGACCTTGTGTCTTCCCTTTGTAGTTCCCTCTACTACATTTTATCTTTGCACACTCCTTTTTGCTCTACTATACTGTCTCACTGAAATGTTTAGCAATCTCACCTCAGTGGTTGGTCACTTATATAATACAGAGCTTAGCTGCAAATTTTCCAGCATTTGAAATCTGCTTGGTAAACCAAGATTACATTTAAAAAAAAAGATCATCTATTGATTACAGTCCAATTAGTGCTGTGGGTTGAGAAAAACAACCAACAAACAAACAAAAACATACTCAAACCAGAGAATGGCTCCTGGCCTTGCTCCTGTGTAAAGTAACTTTTATTTATCTGATATAATTATGTGTCAGAGGCTCACTGCTGAATATATTTACCTTTCTAGCTCTGTCTGGTTGTGAACCAACTGTTCTGACTCAAACTCCTCTCCAGCATGACTGAGTCACTCTGGCTTAGCTCAGCTTCTCACTGAGTTGCTCTGCATGGCTTCAAACTAACTCTGGCGATTTATTCTAATCTTCTGGCTCCTTCTTATTCTCTGTCTTTAACTGCTTCTGTTGACCTGAACTGAACTTCATAAACTCACTGAACAAACTCAACTCCACTACAGTGCATTCACTACCCTGCCTCCCAACTGACTTACTCAGCTTCACTGCACAGAACTGCCCTGACTGAGGAGAACTGACTCCTGAGTTCTGGGGTTAAAGGTGTGCATTACCATGCCCAGACGTAAGATTTTCTTAACTGGAACTTGATCTGTAGACAAGGCTGGCTTTGAACTCAGAGATCTACTTGTCTCTGACTCCTGGGATTAATGGTATGTCTATACTCCAGTCATATTACTGGGAATAATATTCCTCTACATTTCTGGCTTTTACTGTATTCACCAATGTTCTCTAGGTCACTAGTGATCATTACAGTTCGAGCAAAGAAATTTTTGTCTGGAATTTAAAAGAATACGTTTACTTTCTAAACTGCTATTGTTTGTTACTTAGTGTTCAAACTTAGCTGGGGTGGCTCAATCTATACATTTCCTAAGGCTTTCTCCACAAACTCACAGAATAAGGTAAAAATAAGTGACTTGCTAATTAGTTTAAAATGTTCCCTCATATGTGAATGGAAAAAAAAGTCTAAGCACATGTTGCTATGGTTTTCAATATAGTTCCCTCATTTGTGTGCTTTACTCCACAGATCTTCCTAAATCAATGTTTTTCTAGCTTCTAGTTGATGAACTGTAGGTAAAATTCTGAGGGAGAGAAATATGTAGGCTCTTCCTTTCACAAAAGGAACATTCTTTTGTTGTGATCCTTAAAACACACTCATAAATTCCTGAAATTGTACAAGAAACTTATTCTTCTTTTTACCCAATAAAAACATGAAATGTACCCATTTCTCCATTCATCAGTATTAGGGTGGCCCAGAAATATTCTATTTTCTCCAAAAGCATTATCTTGTGTTTTTGATAATTGTTTAGAGGCTGCAGTGCCAGGCTAGCAGAACATGTAAATGTCACACCCTCACCTGCCTTTAAAAGTAAAGCAAGCTGCTTTGGGAAAGGTGACCTTTCTCCATCTACTAGTTGAGTAAGGAATGTGGGGTTTTGCATAATAAAGAACTGTCCAGCTAGAGCTGGGGCAGGAAGTAAGGACAGCCAGAGGAACTGAGGAACTAGGAGATGGAGAGGCATACTGAAGGAGGCAGAAGGAAGCAGAAGGGAAAAGGTTGGAGCTCTAAGCAGACAGTGAGAACATGTGGAAAGACAGGACAGCTCAGAAGTCAGGATAAGTTAGTAGCTACGTAAGAGACATCTTTAAACTACATAGAAGTTTTCATGTCTTAATTAAACCTCAAGCAGGATGCGTGAAAGCCTTGCCTTGGATCAGCTCATCTCAGTATGCTCTCGGACATTACCACTCTACGCTGCTATCTTCCATCAGAGTCATGGACCTGTGTCACCACACTTTCATAATCTCTTAAAATACAACTACAATACGATTTTTCCCTACTCGCCGTGGATTTCTTAGAAGCTGACCGTTCTGGATGACCTTTCCTTTTTGGCATCTCACATTCTTTGCATCACACATTTTGGTTTTCTGCTATCCTTTCAGAGATTACCAAATTCTCTTTCTGATAGCTAGGTTTTCTTTTTCAGGAGTTTGCATTTTGTAAATTATCTTAACCAAAACCAAAACCAAAACCAACCAACCAACCAACCAACCAACCAAACAAACAAACAAAAAAACCAGACTCACAGGGTGCATTTGAAGAAGTAAGCAACTACTAATGTTGATGAAACCGAGTTGACCGGACTCATCTTGTGATGTGTCCAGAATCCCCCATATATTCCTGAAGCTCCAAACACCCACTTTCTGTATTTTCTTCTCCATACTTTAAAGACACACTTATGAGTTATGCCTAACAAAACAGCTGTGTGTAAAATGTAACCAGTTATACATCTTTAAATTATAATACTTGCACTCTTTATAATGGACCGCTCTCTTTATTTTTATTGCTGAATTAGAGTGAAAAACATACATATTCAAATAAATGATAAAATGATGTTTTCCAATTTAATTAGTAGGCAAAAATTTTTAAAAACAGACGTTATAACAACGAGTTATAAATTCTTGATTATTACCATATGGGAAGGAAAATGCAGCTGGATACCTCACAAGAGGGGCCATGTCCGTGACTTAATAGCGCAGAAGGATGTCTTGTTGCTAAAATACTACTTGTGTTCTCAGAAGGGAAGATCTTCTAATTGAATAACATATGGGGCCCTATTTATAGAATGTTCTAAAGGACATTGAAGTCAGTATATGTTGGCATTGAAATATTTTCTATAAACACAGATAGAAATACTTTTACATGTAAGGAACCAGAGTAACTGCTACATGATCTGACATAAATATGTATACATTGTCTCATCTCTAATTATTGTTAGCTATGAAGAGCATTATTTGGCTTGCAACTGAACAGGTCACTTGGAATTAGCTGACAGACAAGGCACTTGTCATGTACCAAATTTGACTACCTGCTGAAGGACATCTATTTATAGCAGAAAACAAATAGATTCCTCATTGAAGGACAATGTGCTGAAAAGTAGATAAAAATTTTGTTACAAATTTTATTGTAATAAATATTAATGACATAAAACAGCAACATGAATGATTTTAATTAATTATGTAATGAGTAAAATTATGATACTGGTAATAAACCTATTCTTCTGCTGAATAAAACCAATAACCAGGCTATTAAGATTCCAAACATAGTAATTACTATTGATACACAAGAATAAAAAAATAGTGGACTTCAAATTTTGTATGAACTAATTTGAAAAATTGTAAGTTTTGACTGCAAAATCTCAAATTAATTTGAATAATAAAATTTATGCAATAAAAATTGTTCCAGAACCATTCTGTTCCCCTTTATAGGCCTATGTCCATTCTTCTGGGAAAACCTTGTTCTGCACATTCAGGCAAATATTAAGTTCTTGGGAGGTTTCTCACAATCGAATATCAAAATCTACCTCTGAGCCCCCAGAGAGGACAAAACTAGAGAAGCCATTGGTAAAACTGTAGCATCAGTATCTCTATATACTTATGAAGTTTAATACATTAAAAATATTTAAGTGTGTGTGTGTGTGTGTGTGGTGTGTTGTGTGTGGTGTTTGTGTGTGTTTACATTTATAGCGGATGACAAAAGCATGAAGAGTATTCCTGATGAAGAAGAATGTGAAATTGCTTTCTGTCAGGGCAGAATGCAATTTTGAAAATCATGAACTAATGAATTCTAAAATATCTCTTAACATTTTTTTGCTTGGGTCTCAGTTGATTCCTGATAACTTAACCCAGAGTACTCTCAATATTTATGTCTGGGGTTTGATGTGTGATTTAAGCGTTACCAATGTTTCTTTTACCCTTTATTATGGGTACCCTTGTGCTGGCAGGGTAGATGTTTAGAATTGACATACCATCTTGATGGGTTTTCCCTTTCATGAGTATGAAGTGTCCTTCCCTGTATATGTTGATTAATTTTGGTTAAAAGACTATTTTATTGGAAATTAGAATGGTTATTCCAGCTTGCTTCTTGGGTCTATTTTCTTGGAAAACCTTTTTCCAGCCCTTTACTCTGAGGTAAAGTTTACCTTTAATACTGAGGTATGGTTCTCATATGCAGCAGATTGATAGATCCTGCTTTTAATGTCTCTTCTATAAAGCCTATGTCTTTTTATAGGGGAATTGATTCTATTGATGCTGAGAGATATTAATGACCAGTGATTGTTACTTCTTATTTTTGTGTTAGTAGTAGCAGTATCTCTGTATGTTTGTATCTATGTCCCTTGTTTTTGCTGGTATGGAATTAATTATTTCCTATCTTTTCTTTTCTTACTTAGGAGAAATATACCATTGGCTTACAAAATACCCCTGTAACCTTTGAATCATAGTGTAATTAAGGAATGTTGTAAACATTTTTCTTTTGTAAAAATTTTGTATATGACAGATGCAAACAGATCACATAATATAACTAAAAGTTATTACATTTGTTCATTAATGTATTTGTTAATGTTAATTAATGTTCATTAATTAATTTGTTCATTAATTTTAATTAATAAAATGCATAAGAATTGTTTATTAAAGGAGGAAATAAAGTAATATCAAAAGTTAGTGATATAACAGTCCAGAAAAAGAATTGGCTAGAATGTCAGCCAATACTCATTGACATGCTCAGAAAAATATTAAATTATATCTACAGACTTCTTAGTGTAACTTTAGAACGTACACATAAAAATAAAACTACATGTTTATGTAAACTAAACCTAAGAAATCTGATAGAAATAATGTCTTCAAGGAACTGTGGCATGAGCATTTTACCCCAAGGACAATTTGTCTGACTTTGCAAAGTCATTGTTCCCATAATATTAAGCTCTAATTCACTAACTCTAAATTGATTGAAAAAGATGTTAAATAATTTTATTTGAATTGTTGATATAATATGTAGCTAGTTTTAATACATTTGAAACTTCTAGACCAAAAAATTAAAATATATAATTATATACATATACATGTATATATTGTAGACACATATGTATATACATTCATATATTTGTACATATGTTCATATATATGTATATTCATTTAAATTATGTGTATATATGCATATATGTATGCATCTTTCTTGTACTTTATAATATGTAATTTATATTTAATATATAACATAATAAATTGCAAAAGTATGCACATGAGAGATGTAATATAGTACAGGTAAATTTAATACAGTATATGCTACTTTTGATAAAACTAAATTCAAAATATTAGAATTTCAAAATGTTCTATTTTTCGAGAGCATTTTGAGTCTCCTTTTTCTGCATTTGCTATTTCTATAAATATAGAATTTCTATTTAGTGCCATGAAAATAATTAGAAATTTTAGTTAATGTTTTAATTTCCTTATCTGACTAGAAATTGGTGTTTTTTTTTATTGCACGCTTTATTATTTCTCTTGAAACTGAGAATGTTAAATGTAAAATGCAATTGATTTGAAAATACTAACGTCCTCAGGAGGTCTGCTGCCCTCTTCTGGCCTTCACAGACAGAGACGGATGCATATACAAAGACATGCACACAGAACCAACATTAATAGAAGTAAATCTTTATAGAACTCAGTTAGCCAATATTTAGTCATCTAGTGTCAGTCTCAGCTGCAGTTAAGTTGGAAATTAAATTACTTTATAAAGATAAGTTTTCATAAACGTTTCATAACTTCAAGAAAAGAATCGTAGCTATTAGTGCCCTATGTAACTAATTGGGATTCTAAAACTAAATGAAAAATTCTCCTTCCCAAACTGTTCCAAAAAATCTGTGGACCAAGTATGCAAAGATAAGAGTGTAAGTTGGTTGTTCACATTCAAACAAGGGTTCGTGAGGTTCGAGAAGGAAAGGGATAATAACATTACTATATTTTAGATTTACAATTTTTACATATGGGATAGCCCTTACTTCCACTGTTAGGATTCCTGTAAGAACACAACCAAAATACACACAAAGGACCAAGGTCTGGTAGTGTCTGTCCACTCAACCCCCTGTACGCGATCCTGATACACTTTTCCCCTCCCCCTCCACTCTCCCACCGATCCCTCCTTTCCTCTGCCTCCCATGATTACTTTCTCCTCTTCCAAGTGGGACTGGGCCTTTCTGCTTGTTAAATTTAAGTTCTGTGAGTTGTATCCTAGGTATTCTGTGCTTTTTGCTAGGATCCACATGTTAGTGAGTACATACCATGTAAGTAATTTTGGGTGTGGGTTTCTGTAGCATTAAATTATAAAAAAGAATTTTCCATCTAATGCTCTCGCTGGCTACTCTCAGGCCCCAGCGGTCTCACTGCCTCCACGGCAGAGTCTGCCAATTGTGTGGTTCTCTTGTTGGCTCTCTTGTTGTGGACTCTGCGCACATTCCCAGCCAGACTCCGCCGAGCTCTCAAAATGTCTCCACCCAACTCACGCTGTTTCCACGGAGGGTCGCTACCACACCAGGCCCACACATCCAAATTCCCTGGTGCTTCAAACCTTTCTGTTTAACTCAGATGAGTCGACAAGGAAAACACCACACGAACTTAGTTTAGAATTAACAGGTATGTCGATCACTGGGTGCAACTACCAAATACTACCAAATAAGCCAGATTAAATCATCGCCTTACTAGTAGACCTGGAGACTGTGGGCTGCTTACAGGGCCAGACATGTAAATCTCCCCAGGGAGGCATGAAGACCAGAAGGGAGATGATGTTCGTGAAGAGGGGACGGGTTCTAGGTCTGCTCTGTATTTATGTCTTAAGTGAACAGTAGAGTGGACAAAAGAGACAAAAGCAATTACAATAGTTAAAATGTACAGTTATATAAATTTTATAAAATTTATATTCAATGATAAATATATAATTAAAGAATATTATTTAAAATTTTAATTTTATTTTACTTTAATAAGTATTTAAGAAACATCATAGCTTAAACATACAATGTCTATAATTCTCTAGCACTTCATTAGTCTTAGGCTGGCATATCTGCCCACCAGTCACTCAAGTAGTCTCCTGTAGGTATTGTTGATGGTAGTTGTTTTATAAATATACCTGTCTTTTGTCTTTATACAGACTTATCCAATAACTTTTGCATATTTTCACACAATTATGTGCATACCTCTATATCATTGTGTCAAAAGTTTTCTACAGTTTAACTAAAATAGTATGCTATGCTGGTTGTTGGCCAAGGAAAACTAAACCAAGCCATATAAAGTAGGTTATCACTTCAGAGTTTGTATGAGAACACTTTATGATGTAGTCTCAATGCCAAACTTATCTGGACACATGTCATAATTTTTGCAAATATTTAAGTGATCTGTGTGTGTTTGTTACTGTCTCATTAACTCAGTACAAATGGTAAAATACTAATTATGTAGTAGATAATGTCTGTAAATGTGTTAGCCCTTTATGTCTCACAGAAATAATTCAACATCTAAAATATTTTATGGTGCTAACATTTTATAGCTTCATTTTTACAAATGACAAAAGGATGTTATAAAACACTAGACTATCTCAACTTAAAAATATGATACTTCTATAAACTACATCAGTCTCATATAATGATAAAACGTTTCTAGAACTGGACACAACTATCAATGTAATGTAGTAGTTTAGTTTCAGGTTCAACAATTCATCCTAGAAACATTAATTAGGCAGCTTACTTCAGTCAAGTTTCTCAAACTAGTTTTATGTTGGTAGATAATCATGTATGGCAAACACTACTTATACAATGAGTTGTTCTCAACAGTCACTTGATATTTGGAGATATATAAGTTAGAGTATTAGATTAAGAATGTCACAGGAAATATATGGCACACAAGCTTCTAATAGATCACTACTGATTGAGTTGGATGACTTGATCAGCACTCTTATTAACATAGTTAACACACTTTTGAGGAACTTGATTTAGTTATTATTTATAACTTAGAAGACTATATAATTTCTCTATAAGCATACGGTAAGTGTGACTTATGTTAATAGAGATTTTTACACCAATCTTGTAGATATAAATAGATATACCCATCTTATGGATATAGATAGGAAGATATGAAGCAAAGTATACAAATTTCATATACATATCTGAAGTTTCATAAGTAACCTCTACAGAAAAGAAAATATGGGACAGTTTTCTTACTGTGTTTGAATTTTCTCAATTAGGATGATTCTTTCCAGTCCCATAAATCACCTGGAAGTTTCATAATTTTATTTTTCTTAACATCTGAATAAAATTATGTACTGGCTGGTATTGTGTGTCAATTTGACCCAAGCTGGAGTTATCACAAGAAAGGAACTTCCCTTGAGGAAAGACCTCGATGAGATTCAGCTGTAAGGCATTTTCTCAGTTACTGATCAAGGGTGGGAGGGCCCATTGTGGGTGGTTCCATCCCTGGGCTGGTAGTCCTGGATTTTATAAGAAAACAAGCTGAACAAGCCAGGGGAAGCAAGCCAATAAGCAGAACTCCTCCATGGCCTTTACATCAGCTCCTTCTTCCTGACCTGCGTGATTTCCAGTCCTGACTTCCTTTGGGGATGAGCAGCAATGTGGAAGTGTAAGTTGAATAAACCCTTTCCTCCCCAACTTGCTCCTTGGTCATGATGTTTTGTGCAGAAATAGAAACCTTGAATATAACAAATGACATTGTGTAAACATATCATATTTTCATTATTTATTCACTAAATGAAGGGCATTTAATATGTTTCTATTTCCTAGCTGTTGTGAATAGAAGAACAATGGACATGGATAAACGCTGGTTTCTCTAGAATAGGATATGGAATTCTTTGGACCTATTAACATCTATTGATCTCTATCTCTAGTTTTTGAGGAGGCTTAACAGTGATATAAATAGTGGAAGCACTAGCTTGTACCCTGAGGTTCAATGAATAAAGTTTGCCAATTACTATTATTATTACTATTACTATTATTATTATTATTATTATTATTACTATTATTATTATTATTTTGGTTTGGCGGTTGCTGTTTATTGTGGGACATGTTCCTGTTGTATTCCTTTTTTAATTTTTATTATATATTTGTTTACATTTTAAAGGTTATTCCCCTTCCTGATTTTCTGTCCATAAGCTCCCATTCCCTCCCCGTCCCCTCACCCATATGGGCATTCCTCCTATACATCCTCCTTATTGCCCTCCCCCATATTCCCCTGCACTGGGGATCCAACCTTGGCATGACCAAGGGCTTTCCCTTCCACTGGTGCCCCAACAAGGCTATTCTCAGCTACATATGCAGATGGAGCCCGGGGTCAGTCCATGTATATAGTTTTTCGGTAGTAGTTTAGTCCCTGGAAGCTCTGGTTGGTTGGCATTGCCGTTTTTATGGGGTTGCAAGCTCCTTCAACTCTTTCAATACTTCCCCTAATCCCCCGTAATGGGGTCCTATTCTCAGTTCCGTGATTTGCTGCTAGCATTGACCTCTGTATTGGACGTGCTCTGGATGTGTTTCTCAGGAGAGATCTACATCCAGTCCCTTTCCATATGCATTTTTTAGCTTCATCAATCTTATCTAGATTTGCTGGCTGTATATATATGGGCCACATGTGTATTAGGCTCTGAATGGCCATTCCTTGAGTCACTGCTCTAAACTTTGCTTCCATATCCCTTCCTATGAATATGTTCCCCCTTTTTAATAAGGAGTGGGAGCATCTGCATTTTGGTCATTATTCTTCTTGAGCTTCCTATGGTCTGTAGATTGCATCTTGGGTAATTTGAGCTTTTTGGCTAATATCCACTTATAAATGAGTGCATACCAATTGTGTATTTCTATGATTGAGTAACCTCACTCAGGATGATATTTTCTAGTTCATTCCATTTGCCTATGAATTTCATGAAGTCATTGTTTTTGATAGCTGAGTACTACTCCATTGTGCAGATGTACCATATTTTTTTGAATCCATCCCTCTGTAGAAGGGCATCTGGGTTCTTATGAGCTTCTGGCTATAATAAATGAGGCTGCTATGAACATAGTGGAGCATGTACTTTGTTGTATGTTGGAGCATCTTTTGGTATATGCCAAAGAAAGGTATAGCTGGGTCCTCAGGGAGTGGAATATCCAATTTTCTGAGGAACCACCAGATTGATTTCCAGAGTGGTTGTACCAGTTCACAATCCCACCAACAATGGAGGAGTGTTCATCTTTCTCCACATTCTCGCCAGCATCTGCTGACACCTGAGTTTTTTATATTAGCCATTCTGACTGATGTGAGGTTGAATCTCAGGGTTGTTTTGATTTGCATTTCCGTAATGACTAACGATGTTCAATATTTCTTTATGTGATTTTTGGCCATTCGATAATCCTTAGCTGAGAATGTTTTGTTTAGCTCTCTACCCCATTTTTAATATGGTAATTTGGCTCTCTGAAGTCTAACTTCTTGAGTTCTTTGTATATTTTGAATATTAGCCCTCTATCAGATGTAGGATTGGTAAACATCTTTTCCCAATTTGTTGGTTGCCGTTTTGTCCTAATGACAGTGTTTTTTTGCTTTACAAAGGCTTTGCAGTTTTATGAGGTCCCATTTGTCAATTCTTGATCTTAGATCATAAGCCATTGGTGCTTTGTTCAGGAAAGTTTCCACAGTGCCCATGTATTTGAGACTCTTCCCCACTTTTTCTTCTATTAGTTTGAGTGTATCTTGTTTGATGTGGAGGTCCTTGATCCACTTGGACTTAAGCTTTGTACATGGTGATAAGAGTGGATCGATTTGCATTCTTCTACATGATGACATCCAGTTGAACCAGCACCATTTGTTGAAAATGCTATCATTGTTTCATTGGATGGTTTTAGATCCTTTGCCAAAGATCAAGTGGCTATAGGTGTGTGGATTCATATCTGGGTCTTCAATTCTGTTCCACTGATCTACTTGTCTTTCTCTGTACCAATACGATACAGTTTTTATGACTATTGCTCTGTAATACTGCTTGAAGTCAGGGATGGTGATTCCCCAGAAGTTCTTTTATTGTTGAGTATAGTTTTTGCTATCCAAGGTTTATTTTTATTCCAAATGAATTTGCAAATTGCTCTTTTTATCTCTACAAAGAATTGAGTAGGAATTTTGATGGGGATTGCATTGAATCTGTACATTGCTTTTGGCCAAATGAACATCTTTACTATATTAGTCCTGCCAATCCATGAGGATGGAAGATCTTTCCATCTTCTGAGATCTTCCTCGATTTCTTTCTTCAGAGATTTGAAGTTCTTGTCATACAGATCTTTCACTTGCTTGGTTAAAGTCACACCAAGTTATTTTATATTATTTGATACTATTGTGAAGGGTGTCATTTCCTTAATTTCTTTCTCAGCCTGTTTATCCTTTGAGTAGAGGAAGTCACCTGATTTGTTTGAGTTAATTTTATACCCTGACACTTTGCTGAAGTTGTTTATCATGCTAAGTAGTTCTCTGGTGGAACTTTTGGGGTTGCTTGAGTACACTATCATATCATCTACAAATAGTGATATTTTGATTTATTCCTTCCCAATATGTATCCCTTTGACCTCCTTTTGCTGTCTGATTGCTCTGGCTAGGACTTCTAGTAGTATATTAAACAAGTAGGGAGAGAGTGGGCAGCCTTGTCTAGTTCCTGATTTTTGTGGGATTGCTTCAAGTTTTCTCCATTTGTTTGATGTTAGCTAGTGGTTTGCTGTATATTGCTTTTACTATGTTTAGATATGGGCCTTGAATTCCTGATCTTTACAGGACTTTTATCATGAAGGGGTGTTGAATTTTTTCAAATGCTTTCTCAGCATCTAATGAAATGACCACGTGGTTCTTATCTTTGAGTTTGTTTATATAGTGGATTACACTGATGGATTTTCATATATTAAACAATCCCTGCATCCCTGAGATGAAGGCTACTTGATCATGATGGATGATAGTTTTGATGTGTTCTTGCATTTGGTTTGCCAGAATTTTATTGAGTATTTTTGCTTCAATATTCATAAGGGCAATTGGTCTGAAGTTCCCTTTCTTTGTTAGGTCTTTGTGTAGTTTTGGTATAAGAGTAATTGTGGCTTCATAGAAGGAATTTGGTAGTGCTTTGCCTGTTTCAATTTTGTGGAATATTTTGGACTTTCAAACAAGAGTCATTTAAAAAGATAAGGAAGGACACTTCATATTCATCAAAGGAAAAATCCACCAAGATGAACTCTCAATCTTAAATATCTATGCTCCAAATACAAGGGCACCAACATTCATAAAAGAAACCTTACTAAAGCTCAAAGCACACATTGCACCTCACATGATAATAGTAGGAGATTTCAACACCCCACTCTAATCACTCAACAGATCATGGAAACAGAAATTAAACAGAGACCTAGAGAAACTAATAGAAGTTATGGACCAATTGGATTAAACAGATATTTATAGAACATTCCATCCTAAAACAAAAAGATATACCTTCTTCTCAGCACCTCATGGAAACTTCTCCAAAATTGACCATATAATTGGTCACAAAACAGGTCTCAACTGATACAGGAAGATAGACATAATCCCATGCATCCTCTCAGATCACCAGGCACTAAGACTGCTCTTCAATAACAACAATAACAACAGAAAGCCCACATATACATGGAAGTTGAACAATGCTCTACTCAATGACAACTTGCTCAAGGAAGAAATAAAGAAAGAAATTAAAGACTTCTTAGAATTTAATGAAACTAAGAGGAAAACTCATAGCTCTGAGTGCCTGCAAAAAGAAACAGGAGAGAGCATATGTCAGCAGCTTGACAGCACACCTTAAAGCTCTAGAACAAAAAGAAGCAAATACACCCAAGAGGATTAGAAGGCAGGAAATAATCAAACTCAGAGCTGAAATCAACCAAGTAGAAACGAAAAGTTTGCCAATTATTAAGCCTGAAAATATTGCCTTTTGTGGTTTGGTATTAACTTCTGGAACTGGGATAGATGAAATATCAAATTAATATTAATTTTCAATTCCTGATGTGTAAGGATGGTGCAGTTTTACTCTTCTAAGTGTTTGAAACATTGTCATAATCAGTTTGCAGCTGAGTGAAATGAATTATCTATCAAGGAAAATGAATACTTATTTTTTTAAAAGGTACAAGTTTTTGATTATGTTTGAAATTACTTTTAAATTAAAATTGTATATATGTGACCTAGAAAGTAAACTCCTTTTAAATACATGTAGGTCGTAAGTGGTTATATTTTACTAGCATATATCTTATTTAACATATTTAGTGTTTATAATTTTGTCATAAAAACATCTGTATATCTACTCTCAAGATGAATTGTCAAGAACTTAATGCATAATTATCAAAGGGACTCCTGCTGCTGAGCAGTAACTTTCTAGGATCTATCCATCATGCCTTGCAGGGCTTGTTTGTCCTTGACACACATCAGTGCCATTCTAATCCTCCTCTTTTCAGGCTCTGCTATCTATCTTTCTATTTTTAATTTCCTTGACATCCACCTTTACAGATTACACAAATGCATGAGAGCAACTGGACAGTGTGCTTTTCCGAGCAACCTCTTCTCTTATTTGATATTTTTATACGTTGATTCAGGTTTTCACAAAGCACAATGTTCCCTTTCTGACTAAAGAGCATTCCAGTTTGAGTACCTGACAAGACATTTTGTCTATTTGAGTTGTGAAAGGCTGTTGTACAAGTGTAGTTCATACCTTGAATACTGTGTCACAATGAGAGTAGAGATATTGCTTTAAGAAATTAAATCTATCTACACGCATTTCTAGTAACACATTTTCTAAATCAAACTTATTTTACAATCAGTGCCTGTAGAACACTCATGCCACATTTTTACTATAATTTGATACTCATCACTATTGAGAAATGACTTCGATTTCTCCACAGCTTCTGTTTTGTTATAATCACACAAGCTTGACTGGTACCTACCTCATTAAAGATTTGATTAAGCTTTCTGATGATTACTGAGGTTGAAAATTTTGTCACATATATACTGGCCATTTGGATATATTTTTAGAAATGCCCATTTTCATCTTTTATCTGTTTCGAAATTTTTCTGCTTACTTACCATTATACCAAATTTGAGTTTCTCTTATATTTTAAACATGAATGCCTCATGATAATTTGCAAATATCTTACCTTTCATCTTCAACATCTTTTCCTATCAGGTTCAACACTTGAGATTTTTCTCTGATATTTAGGTACATTTTATTCGATTCCTTTATGTTTTCTACTCTTGGTTTATTTGCTTACGCATTTCAAGTCAACTTCAAGTCGTGTTTGAAAATAATTGTTGAACCCATCAGCTTCATTGGATTTTCCTTTATTTTCTTAAAGGAGTTGTGAATTTATAGTATTATTTTAAGAGTTTAATTGATAGATGTTTATTTTGTATGTGATGAATTAGGGAATTTTCTCTTTTTATGTGATTATTAAGTTTTTTGAGGTATTTTGGAAATATGTCATTATTGTCTTTTCCTTGAAAGCAACCTTTAAAAAAGTAATGTGGGGGTGTGTGTGTGCACACACGCACATGTGGGTGCATGCACAGTTTTACAGATGAGATCTATATTATATTCCTTTGCTTTCTATATCTACAACACATTTTCCTGCCTGCCTTTTTATATAACTTCTTAGACCTTGTATGTAGCTATTCTTTGGACCTCACTACATATTGATCTTACATAATAGAGCTGAGATATTTGCCTATATAAATGCCTGCTAACTCTTTTCTATTTTAGTATGTTATGGCCTCCCACTTAAAACTGATCAGTAGAGTCTTGAACTATGTTTCCACTGACATATTTTTTTCTGATTTTTATTCATTCATTAATTTATTTAGCATGCTCTATAGAGTTACATATAAGCATCCTACAATGAAAGATATGTGGTAAACATGTTTCAGTTAAATATATTTATATAAAATATATAACATACATTATACATATATTCAAACATGTATATATTTACATATACAAACTACACACACACATAAATATGTAAATGCAGACCAGGAAATAGAAAAGGTCTAGTAGGAAATACAAAATGTCTTTTTCAATTTTGTATTATTGAATAAGAAAATCTTTGAAATTGGTGTAGAGATGATCAGAGACTTTCCAGAGACAATTTCTTGGTTAAAAACTGAAGATAAAGAAAGAGTTAGCAGAAACACATATGAAAAGATAAGTTTTCATAAGACATAATAAGAGATAAATCCAGATTAATTTTAAATATATGTGATGTCTATTGACCTGTGGGGAATTGAATTATTCATAGGAAATCACTTCCCCATGTGAAATATGATACAGGAATGTAAAGGATTGTCTTGCTTATTAAATTCTAACTATTAGGTATAAATGAAAAATACAATGATAATAATCTCCTTAATTTTAAGAAGATTTTTTTCCTGCCCCTAGGCCACATTTACAGCATGTACCTAAATTAATGATCTTATTTCTTTGAAATTCCTCTTTTATTTTATACTGTGATATTTTGGTACCATTTCAGGAATAGTTATAATAATAAGAGGTGATATAAAAACTATTCTTCCCTTTAGGGATTTTTCTCAACAGTTACATTTGTACCTTATCTAGTAAGAAAAAAAAATCACGAGTACTTCACTCATTTATTCAACCATAACTCTATAAGTAGCAACTGAAGGCTCATGATTGATGAAATATTTCACTGATGCATTATTTACCAAAGATCAAAGTAGAGAATAAAGGAATTAGCTATCTCTGGAGAGGACAGCCAATATATTATAAATTTTTAGTTCTACCCACTGGAGGAAATGGCTTTCTTACACTCAGGGACTTCTGGAATGGATGAGGGTAGAGGCTGAGAGTGTCTTTCTATAAGATACTTATTTAGAATTCTGTATATTTTTTCTCTATCTCTGTCTCTGTTATCTCTGATGGGTCTTTCTGTCTCTCTGTCTCTCTGTCTCTCTGTCTCTGTCTCTCTCTGTCTCTCTATCTCTGTCTCTCTCTGTCTCTGTCTCTGTCTCTCTCTCTCTCTTTCTCTCTCTGTGTGTGTGTGTGTGTGTGCGCGCACACGCATTTGCGCGTGTGTTACTATGCAGCCTTGGCAAGCCTCCACATCACCAGTTGTATGTTGGAATACACACTACTATGCTTGTCCTAAACTATAAGTTCTTTCTCTTAAATATGGCAACTTAATTTCACCATCTTATTACCAGTATATGTTTCTATTTATAATTTTATAGCAAAATATTGTCTGTCTGCCAAAAGAATGTTGATACAGAACATTTAGAACTTCTCCCAGACTGAAATGCACTTTACTCAATGGACTGTGGTTTGCTAAGAGTACCACTTGGTTGTTGCCTTTGGAAAGAACAAAAGAAGCCTATTCTTTGAGGAATAAAGGTTTTGGATTCAGTAGAACTCTTGTTTCAGGAATGTAGCACGTCACCTCAAAAGATTCAGAGGTGAAGGATTGGCCAGTCATAAGCACAGAAACAGGGATAATTCTCGTGCTACTTAGCATTCAAGGAGCAGAAACATCAGTTGGTTTATCTTATTCTTTCAGGGTTTAGGAACATATACACTGTATATTTTTCATTGTTTGACAGGTAACTTGTAGTCTGCATTCTACAAACTGTTTATTCATAATATGCTGTGAGACAATAAAAGGAGCCTTGGTCCCTGGTTGACCTGAGGTTCGAAACCCCAGTGACCCTGAAGAGAAGGTAGGCGTTTCCCTAAGCTCCCAGGAAACCAGGCTGGTCACTAGCCTGCTGCCATTCACAGCACAGAAGGGCAACACCCCAAGTCCCCTACACAGGTAAAGGATGTAACCACGGGTCACATAGGTTCAAGACTTATCTCCAGGATAATGAGGAATCTAAAGGTCTGGAGGCTTAGCCAATGAAGCTTTCTTGCCTAGATACTCCTCCCTACAAAAGGTATTTAATCTCACACCCACTCTGAGAAGTGGGGTATGGTTTTATTCATTCCCCTAGCGCCATGACAAAAAAAAATGCCTTTAAACCATGGATACCTCTTTTAACCGGAATCTGCCATGGGAAGGGAGCTGTAGAGAAATCCTTTGCCCACAGAGCTGCCATCTAGTCTCCTGTAGAAGGCCTCCCTGGGTTCCCAGCCACCACCACTAAGCCTGCAGCCTGCCTCTGAAAAGCCAAGGACTGTTTCCGGTGACCAGCCAGAGTTTCCTCTTTTCCCCCTTCGCCCCAGACTATATCCAACCCTGTGGGTCCACACTCCGTTCTTAGCTCTTCCACAGCATCCGCCTGGGATGCCCAAGAGCCTGAGAATATGATGGCCAGACCTCCTGGCAGGCTGGGGGACCCCTGAGCCAGCTCCAGCTTTGTCCTGTGACTCACACTGTCCTTCCCCACCCCAGGAGTAGTTCCTGAGGCTTCCCACAGCTCAATACCTGCTGAGCATGAGATAAGCATGGTCAAACTTCCCACATCCAGCCTCCCTGGTGGCAGAGCAGATGCAAGCCCCCACCATTAAGTACCTGGGGTGTTCTCCGGACCTGCAAGGAGGCCTGAGCTGTCTGGTTCTCGGGCTTTTGGGCATCCAGTCACCTTGGGATGCCACGGAAGAGCTGAGAATAGAGTAGAGGCCAAGGGGCTGGATCTAGCCCAGAAAGAGGGGGAAATGGAAGGGAGACACTCCAGCTGGTCCTGCATTGAGAATTCTTGACTGGACTGCAGTAGGCCGTACACTTGGTGGCAGCTACCTCTGGAGACTTAGGGAAGCCCTCTCTCTGGAGATTAGATGGTAGGCAAAGGGCTTCTCTATGGCTCCCCATGACGTATCCCATGAAATGGGGCAGTTCATGTTTTCAAGGCATTTATTGTCGTGGCGGAAGGTAGATAAATAAAACCATTCTCAGAGTGGCACTGAGAATAAATACCTTTTGCAGGGCAGGAAAGCGTCATTGGCTAAGGCTCCAGGCCTTTAGATTCCTCATTATACTGGAGATCTGTCTTGAGTCTATGTGACCTGTGGTCACATCCTTTACCTGTGTGAAGGGGCTTGTGGTGTTGCCTTTATGTGTCTGATAGTCACAAATCTGTAAAGAGCTGCAGGCTAGTGACCAGCCTGGTTTCCTGGGAGCTTAGGGAAATGGCACCTTTCAGGGTCACTGGGGTTTCAAACCTCAGCTCAACCAGGAACCAGGATCCCTTTCATTGCCTCACAATGTGTTTATAATGGTCTCTAAACTATGTTGAGATTGGCATCTGAGAGGATTTCCTCTGTTAAGAAAATAAATGACTTCCATTTTGACATAAAATTGGGAAAACAAATTATAAGGCAAACATAATTTGTCAAATATCATAATTTCTGTTAGAAAGCATCAATAGAAACACAATTTTCCAAGTGACCTGAATCCCATGTATGTCAACATATCTTAGTGGAACAAAATTGATATAAGAAATCCAGGTAATATTTATCAGAACAATGTAATGGAATCAAGGTTTTATTAAACAAAGTTCATATAATGTAACTTTTTCCTGCTTTGATTCCTAGGGTAATTGAATCTCAATGATTAAGCCATGCACTATGTAGAGTTTCTCCAGGTAATTTTATTTGTCCTAGTCTGTAAAAGTGTAAATAGAAATTAATACTACTAGAGTGCTGCAATTTTCAATCTCAGACATGGAGGAAGTAGAAAGGAACTGAGTATAATAAGCCTTAGGATGAGATATGTGTTCATCTGATCAACCTATCATTCCTCTCAATTCTCAGTATCAAAAGTGTTGAGTGCATTTGCAATTGCTGTTTGTGTCATTGGACATCCCGGAGATGTTGTCATCCTCTTGCATCTTTTATAATCACCTACTAGATATTTAATACTATGATAAACTATAGGAATTCAAATGATTTATGATTTTGGAATTAAGCCTGAGTCATTCTGTTGATCAATTTCTCTTTGCTCAGACATCGTTAAAATTTTCCTGATTTCTTGTTTGTTTTGTTGTTGTTTTCCTTTATTTATTTTGTTGTCTCATTATTTTTCTGTCCTATCACTCTGTGATACAAGAAAGCTAAAGGGGCCTTGACAGGGAGGAGATCACTCCACCTAAGGCTTTGGTAAAATTCTGTCCTTTCAGGTAGTAATTCTTATCATTTGAGAAATCCTAAAGGATTATTTTCTATTCTTTCTGCCAGAGTTCAAGAGGATTACTTCTCAGATGTTCAATATAAACCCTTCCCGGAATATTTGGCACATTTGCAAATAAAACGTAATCAGAAAAACAGGCTTCAATATGATAGTTGGGATTTATTTCTCAACATTTACCAGTGGTTTGTCTTATATTTCAGTTCAATAATTTGTGTGAGAAAGAGTGGAGACTTTTCATGTGTTTGTTATAAAGATTAGTGTAAAATTCCTATATTTTAAAGCTAAGAGAGTGCATTCTCATGACAAAGAATTAATTTATATTAATTAATTTATAATTTTATTGAAATTTCATTTTATAAGAAGGAACAAAAACTGCTATATCATATGGTTCTTTGCACATCAAATTTTCCTAGCAAAAGTTTTCTAAAATATGATTTGATATTCCTTGTTTGACATTGTATTTCCAATGGAGAAATATAGTAAGATTTATGACTGAACACTCTCATTTTCTTATTATATACTAATATTAACATGAGATATGTGTTCACAAGAACTGTCTTAGGTCAGTAAGGAATTCTGTAATTGGGTTTGCTAAAAATTGTTGGATATGATATTTAAGGGCCGTTTCCTGCATCACCTTGTATCAAGCTAACCATAAAGAATGCAGGTGTCACTGTGCTGTCTGACATGACTCCCACAGGATATCGAGTGTCTTGTACATGCCAGGGAACTATCTTTCAAACAGACTCCAAAAAGAGTGTGTTTCTAGATTTAAACAAAATTGTCAAAAGAATTTGTGATTTTCCCTTTCTTGCTAGCAACACTTTACTCTCATACTTAGAAAGGGTTTTAGAGCCCACCTATATAACTAGAATGTTCATAAGGAATATTTCTATTGACTCATCTTACCAGAGTTTCTATTAGAAACCCTTTTCTTTAGTCTTCATTAGGGCCAGTATTGCACAAATTTAAAGTAGCAACAATTACATATCAAAGAAGAAAGTATAAAGATGTGATTCTATATCTAAAATTTTATGCCCAAGAAACCTGTAGTTACAAATATTATGGATGTTATTTAATGGCCTTGTTTATTTTACAATTATATATGATTCAATTATTTTACTTAAACTTTATAATACAATGGGGTCTGGATGTATTTACATGGTTTTGCATCTATCACACAACGTAGTTTAAAATCTTGATTTTATAATCACGCAAATTTCCTAAAAAACATTTAATCTCAACCTGCTCCTCTCCTGTCTTTATAATTTTTTTAAAATTTTATAGATCATTTTAATGTATTCTTGAATAGATTCACCCTAAGATTCTTCCCTCACTCTCCCATATCAAAATCTAGCTTCTTGAATGAGGACTGATACCTGTAATTAATCTAAGGGAATCAATATTTGTATTCAAATACCAGTGTGAATCCATGTCTGTTTAGCAAAATAATATCAGCAGATTTTTACCTCTTGAGTCTAGGTGCTCTCTGCTCATGAATTTTGCCAGACTTACAGTACCAGACATGTATTTTCTTCTATGAAATAGATCTTCCACCAAATCAAAAAGCAGGTGGTTAACTCTATGTGCCAATATTACCTCAATGCTCTAATTATTATAGTTTGCAGGCCTCACAATTTTTAAGCTTGTCGATGACATGTCTTCTCACATGGATTGCACTAAAGCCAGCCAAAGGAGAGGCAGCTTCCGAGCTTCATTTCCCAGTTTTATTTCCCACACCCAGTGATCAAGGATTGTCATGTCTTCAACAAAGGGATCTTACTGACAAGTCATGTTGACTTCTATGACAATGGGGGACATTTCTAATCCAGACTATCACATTCAACTCACTGTACCATGGTTTCTGGACACAGTGTAATTCAAAACATATTCAGTCCAACTTCAAAAGAATATTGCAATTCCAGAAAAAAAGAAATGGAGGCATTGTGAGGAAATGTTGCCCAAACAATGACAGAAACTGAGTAAGTTAAACATGAATGTCTGCATCTCTGTTTTATATCAAAGGGCTTGTGTAGCTCGGTTCTCCATCTTTGTTGCCTACATCTATAGTTCTTTTTGCATGGCCCTACTCCCTGTATGTACCTCTCGTTATCTGATATACTGCAGGTATGGTATCTCCATATTGCTGCAGGCTCGCTAAAATCTAGATTTCATTTTCATAGCTTCATTTTTTTTTACATTTTATTTTTTTTATTAACTTGAGTATTTCTTATATACATTTCGAGTGTTATTCCCTTTCCTGGTATTCGGGCAAACATCCCCCTCCCCCCTCCCCTTTCTTATGGGTGTTCCCCTCCCCACCCTCCCCCCATTGCCACCCTCCCCCCACCAGTCTAGTTCACTGCGGGTTCAGTCTTAGCAGGACCCAGGGCTTCCCCTTCCACTGGTGCTCTTACTAGGATATTCATTGCTACCTATGAGGTCAGAGTCCAGGGTCAGTCCATGTATAGTCTTTACGTAGTGGCTTAGTCCCTGGAAGCTCTGGTTGCTTGCATTGTTGTACTTTTGGGGTCTCGAGCCCCTTCAAGCTCTTCCAGTTCTTTCTCTGATTCCTTCAATAGGGGACCTATTCTCAGCTCAGTGGTTTGCTGCTGGCATTCGCCTCTGTATTTGCTGTATTCTGGCTGTGTCTCTCAGGAGCGATCTACATCCGGCTCCTGTCGGTCTGCACTTCTTTGCTTCATCCATCTTGTCTAATTGGGTGGCTGTATATGTATGGGCCACATGTGGGGCAGGCTCTGAATGGGTGTTCCTTCAGTCTCTGTTTTAATCTTTACCTCTCTCTTCCCTGCCAAGAGTATTCTTGTTCCCATTTTAAAGAAGGAGTGAAGCATTCACATTTTGATCATCCGTCTTGAGTTTCATTTGTTCTAGGCATCTAGGGTAATTCAAGCATTTGGGCTAATAGCCACTTATCAATGAGTGCATACCATGTATGTCTTTCTGTGATTGGGTTAGCTCACTCAGGATGATATTTTCCAGTTCCAACCATTTGCCTACGAATTTCATAAAGTCGTTGTTTTTGATAGCTGAGTAATATTCCATTGTGTAGATGTACCACATTTTCTGTATCCATTCCTCTGTTGAAGGGCATCTGGGTTCTTTCCAGCTTCTGGCTATTATAAATAAGGCTGCAATGAACATAGTGGAGCACGTGTCTTTTTTATATGTTGGGGCATCTTTTGGGTATATGCCCAAGAGAGGTATAGCTGGATCCTCAGGCAGTTCAATGTCCAATTTTCTGAGGATCCTCCAGACTGATTTCCAGAATGGTTGTAGCAGTATGCAATCCCACCAACAATGGAGGAGTGTTTCTCTTTCTCCACATCCTCGCCAGCATCTGTTGTCCCCTGAGTTTTTGATCTTAGCCATTCTCACTGGTGTGAGGTGAAATCTCAGGGTTGTTTTGATTTGCATTCCCCTTATGACTAAAGATGTTGAACATTTCTTTAGGTGTTTCTCAGCCATTCGGCATTCCTCAGCTGTGAATTCTTTGTTTAGCTCTGAACCCCATTTTTAATAGGGTTATTTGTTTCCCTGTGGTCTAACTTCTTGAGTTCTTTGTATATTTTGGATATAAGGCCTCTATCTGTTGTAGGATTGGTAAAGATCTTTTCCCAATCTGTTGGTTGCCGTTTTGTCCTAACCACAGTGTCCTTTGCCTTACAGAAGCTTTGCAGTTTTATGAGATCCCATTTGTCGATTCTTGATCTTAGAGCGTAAGCCATTGGTGTTTTGTTTAGGAAATTTTTTCCAGAGCCCATGTGTTCCAGATGCTTCCCTAGTTTTTCTTCTATTAGTTTGAGTGTGTCTGGTTTGATGTGGAGGTCCTTGATCCACTTGGACTTAAGCTTTGTACAGGGTGATAAGCATGGATCGATCTGCATTCTTCTACATGTTAACCTCCAGTTGAACCAGCACCATTTGCTGAAAATGCTATCTTTTTTCCATTTGATGGTTTGGCTCCTTTGTCAAAAATCAAGTGACCATAGGTGTGTGGGTTCATTTCTGGGTCTTCAATTCTTTTCCATTGGTCTATCTGTCTGTCTCTGTACCAATACCATGCAGTTTTTATCACTATTGCTCTGTAATACTGCTTGAGTTCAGTGATTTCCCCCTGAAGTCCTTTTATTGTTGAGGATAGCTTTAGCTATCCTGGGTTTTTTGTTATTCCAGATGAATTTGCAAATTGTTCTGTCTAACTCTTTGAAGAATTGGATTGGTATTTTGATGGGGATTGCATTGAATCTGTAGATTGCTTTTGGTAAAATGGCCATTTTTACTATATTAATCCTGCCAATCCATGAGCATGGGAGATCTTTCCATCTTCTGAGGTCTTCTTCAATTTCCTTCTTCAGTGTCTTGAAGTTCTTATTGTACAGATCTTTTACTTGCTTTGTTAAAGTCACACCGAGGTACTTTATATTATTTGGGTCTATTATGAAGGGTGTCGTTTCCCTAATTTCTTTCTCGGCTTGCTTCTCTTTTGTATAGAGGAAGGCAACTGATTTATTTGAGTTAATTTTATACCCAGCCACTTTGCTGAAGTTGTTTATCAGCTTTAGTAGTTCTCTGGTGGAAGTTTTGGGATCACTTAAATATACTATCATATCATCTGCAAATAGTGATATTTTGACTTCTTTTCTGATCTGCATCCCCTTGACCTCCTTTTGTTGTCTGATTGCTCTGCCTAGAACTTCAAGAACTATATTGAATAAGTAGGGAGAGAGTGGGCAGCCTTGTCTAGTTCCTGATTTTAGTGGGATTGCTTCAAGTTTCTCTCCATTTAGTTTAATGTTAGCAACTGGTTTGCTGTATATGGCTTTTACTATGTTCAGGTATGGACCTTGAATTCCTATTCTTTCCAGGACTTTTATCATGAAGGGGTGTTGAATTTTGTCAAATGCTTTCTCAGCATCTAATGAAATGATCATGTGGTTTTGTTCTTTCAGTTTGTTTATATAATGGATCACATTGATGGTTTTCCGTATATTAAACCATCCCTGCATGCCTGGGATGAAGCCTACTTGATCATGGTGGATGATTGTTTTGATGTGCTCTTGGATTCGGTTTGCCAGAATTTTGTTGAGTATTTTTGCGTCGATATTCATAAGGGAAATTGGTCTGAAGTTCTCTTTCTTTGTTATGTCTTTGTGTGGTTTAGGTATAAGAGTAATTGTGGCTTCGTAGAAGGTATTCGGTAGTGATCCATCTGTTTCAATTTTGTCGAATAGTTTGGATAATATTGGTATGAGGTCTTCTATGAAGGTTTGATAGAATTCTGCACTAAACCCCTCTGGACCTGGGCTCTTTTTGGTTGGGAGACCTTTAATGACTGCTTCTATTTCCTTAGGAGTTATGGGGTTGTTTAACTGGTTTATCTGTTCCTGATTTAACTCCGGTACCTGGTATCTGTCTAGGAAATTGTCCATTTCCTGAAGATTTTCAAGTTTTGTTGAATATAGGTTTTTATAGTAAGATCTGTTGATTTTTTGAATTTCCTCTGAATCTGTTGTTATGTCTCCCTTTTCATTTCTGATTTTGTTAATTTGGACGCACTCTCTGTGTCCTCTCGTTAGTCTGGCTAAGGGTTTATCTATCTTGTTGATTTTCTCAAAGAACCAACTTTTGGTTCTGTTGATTCTTTCTATGGTCCTTTTTGTTTCTACTTGGTTGATTTCCACTCTGAGTTTGATTATTTCCTGCCTTCTACTCCTCCTGGGTGTATTTGCTTCTTTTTGTTCTAGAGCTTTTAGGTGTGCTGTCAAGCTGCTGACATATGCTCTTTCCTGTTTCTTTCTGCAGGCACTCACAGCTATGAGTTTTCCTCTTAGCACAGCTTTCATTGTGTCCCATAAGTTTGGGTATGTTGTACCTTCATTTTCATTAAATTCTAAAAAGTTTTTAATTTCTTTCTTTATTTCTTTCTTGACCAGGTTATCATTGAGTAGAGCATTGTTCAATTTCCAAGTATATGTGGGCATTCTTCCTTGATTGTTATTGAAGACCACTTTTAGGCCGTGGTGGTCCGATAGCATGCATGGAATTATTTCTATCTTTCTGTACCTGTTGAGGCCCGTTTTTTGACCAATTATATGGTCAATTTTGGAGAAAGTACCATGAGGAGCTGAGAAGAAGGTATATCATTTTGCTTTAGGATAGAATGTTCTATAAATATCCGTTAAGTCCATTTGGCTCATGACTTCTCTTAGTCTGTCTATATCTCTGTTTAATTTCTGTTTCCATGATCTGTCCATTGATGAGAGTGGGGTGTTGAAATCTCCCACTTTTATTGTGTGAGGTGCAATGTGTGTTTTGAGCTTTAGTAAGGTTTCTTTTACATATGTAGGTGCCCTTGTATTTGGGGCATAGATATTTAGGATTGAGAGTTCATCTTGGTGGATTTTTCCTTTGATGAATATGAAGTGTCCTTCCTTATCTTTTTTGATGACTTTTAGTTGAAAATTGATTTTATTTGATATTAGAATGGCTACTCCAGCTTGCTTCTTCTGACCATTTTCTTGGAAAATTGTTTTCCAGCCTTTCACTCTGAGATAATGTCTGTCTTTGTCTCTGAGGTGTGTTTCCTGTAGGCAGCAGAATGCATGGTCCTCGTTGCATATCCAGTTTGTTAATCTATGTCTTTTTATTGGGGAGTTGAGGACATTGATATTGAGAGATATTAAGGAAGAGTGATTATTGCTTCCTGTTATATTCATATTTGGATGTGAGGTTATGTTTGTGTGCTTTCACTCTCTTTGTTTTGTTGCCAAGACGATTAGTTTCTTGCTTCTTCTAGGGTATAGCTTGCCTCCTTATGTTGGGCTTTACCATTTATTATCCTTTGTAGTGCTGGATTTGTAGAAATATATTGTGTAAATTTGGTTTTGTCATGGAATATCTTGTTTTCTCCATCTATGTTAATTGAGAGTTTTACAGGATACAGTAACCTGGGCTGGCATTTGTGTTCTCTTAGGGTCTGTATGACATCAGTCCAGTATCTTCTGGCCTTCATAGTTTCTGGCGAAATGTCTGGTGTGATTCTGATAGGTCTGCCTTTATATGTTACTTGACCTTTTTCCCTTACTGCTTTTAATATTCTTTCTTTATTTTGTGCGTTTGGTGTTTTGACTATTATGTGACGGGAGGTGTTTTTTTTCTGGTCCAATCTATTTGGAGTTCTGTAGGCTTCTCCTATGCCTATGGGTATCTCTTTTTTTAGATTAGGGAAGTTTTCTTCTATGATTTTGTTGAAGATATTTACTGTTTCTTTGAGCTCGGAGTCTTCACTCTCTTCTATACCTATTATCCTTAGGTTTGATCTTCTCATTGAGTCCTGGATTTCCTGTATGTTTTGGACCAGTAGCTTTTTCCGCTTTACATTATCTTTGACAGTTGAGTCAATGATTTCTATGGAATCTTCTGCTCCTGAGATTCTTTCTTCCATCTCTTGTATTCTGTTGGTGAAGCTTGTATCTACAGCTCCTTGTCTCTTCTTTTGGTTTTCTATATCCAGGGTTGTTTCCATGGGTTCTTTCTTAATTGCTTTTATTTCCATTTTTAATTCCTTCAACTGTTTGATTGTGTTTTCCTGGAATTCTTTCAGGGATTTTTGTGACTCCTCTCTATGGGCTTCTACTTGTTTATTTGTGATTTCCTGATATTCTTTCAGGGATTTTTGTGTCTCCTCTCTATGGGCTTCTACTTGTTTATTTATGTTTTCCTGGAATTCTTTCAGGCATTTTTGCGATTCCTCTCTGTAGGCTTCTACTTGTTTATTAATGTTTTCCTGTGTTTCTCTAAGGGAGTTCTTCACGTCTTTCTTGAAGTCCTCCAGCATCATGATCAAATATGATTTTGAAACTAGATCTTGCTTTTCTGGTCTGTTTGGACATTCCATGTTTGTTTTGGTGGGAGAATTGGGCTCCGTTGATGCCATGTAGACTTGGTTTCTGTTGCTTGGGTTCCTGCGCTTGCCTCTCGCCATCAGATTATCTCTAGTGTTACTTTGTTCTGCTATTTCTAACAGTGGCTAGACTGTCCCTATAAGCCTGTGTGTCAGGAGTGCTGTAGACCTGTTTTACTGTTTTCTTTCAGCCAGTTATGGGGACAGAGTGTTCTGCTTTCGGGCGTGTAGTTTTTCCTCTGTACAGGTCTTCAGCTGTTCCTGTGGGCCTGTGTCTTGAGTTCACCAGGCAGGTAACTTGCAGCATACAAGTTGGTCTTACCTGTGGTCCCGAGGCTCAAGTTCGCTCGCGGGGTGCTGCCCACGGGCTCTTTGCGGCGGCAGCAACCAGGAAGACCTGTGCCGCCCCTTCTGGGAGCTTCAGTGCACCAGGGTTCCAGATGGCCTCTGGTGTTTTCCTCTGGCGTCCGAGATGTGTGTTCAGAGAGCAGTCTCTTCTGGTTTCCCAGGCTTGTGTGCCTCTCTGAAGGTTTAGCTCTCCCTCCCATGGGATTTGGGTGCAGAGAACTGTTTATCCAGTCTGTTTCCTTCAGGTTCCGGTGGTGTCTCAGGCAGGGGTCCTGCCGCTCCTGGGCCCTCCCCCACGGGAGCCCAGAGGCCTTATACAGTTTCCTCTTGGACCAGGGATGTGGGCAGGGGTGGGCAGTGTTGGTGGTCTCTTCCGCTCTGCAGCCTCAGGAGTGCCCACCTGACCAGGCGGTGAGGTCTCTTTCCCACGGGGTCTGGGAGCAGAGAGCTGCTGCGGGCCGGGATCCGCGGGTTTGGGACTTCTTGTAAACACAGGACGTGCCCGTTCCTAGAGGAATTCTGCCTCTGTGTGTCCCGATTTCACCAGGCAGCTTTCTTGCAACAGACTAGTTGGTCTTACCTGTGGTCCCGAGGCTCAAGTTCACTCGCAGGGTGCTGCCCACGGGCTCTCTGCAGTGGTAGCAATCAGGAAGACCTGTGCCGCTCCTTCCGGGAGCTTCAGTGCACCAGGGTTCCAGATGGCCTTTGGTGTTTTCCTCTGGCGTCCGAGATGTATGTACAGAGAGCAGTCTCTTCTGGTTTCCCAGGCTTGTCTGCCTCTCTGAAGGTTTAGCTCTCCCTCCCATGGGATTTGGGTGCAGAGGACCTCATAGCTTCATTTTGTGGTCTCTCCGTGCTTTCCAACAGGGATGCCACAGCCACAGGCAGTATGACTTGAGCAGCTCTGTGAAACGTCAGAGGAATTATATAAAAGCTTTGCCTGAAATGCTAAGTTTCTTCATGCTCTTTTCCTCTTCAAATGGTATACCTTTTATTTCTGAATGCCTTACCTGCTCCCTTTCAGTGTAGACTTGTATAAGGCTTTCTAAAACCAACCATGTCATGGGTTAAATATACTTTTTTGAAGTTGTTCCACCAAATGAACTAGTTTATTACTTTTAAAATTTAGCCTCAGAGAGGCTCTTAAGATAAAGGCAGACAGATGTGTGTGTGTGTGTGTGTGTGTGTGTGTGTGTGTGTGTGTAAATATCACATTAATGGCCTCCAGCCATGTTGCTATTAAATACCTTGTTTCCCCTGAATCGACTTGAATGAAGCCTTTACCCTTTGTTCTCAGCACTTTTAATGATAACCTACTCTTTGGTATTGACCTCTTCATTATACACTTTTCTTTTGCTGTGATAAAACACTGTGGCCAATCAAATTATAAAAGAAGGAGTATATACTAAACTGCCATTCTAGAGGTCTAAGGATCTGCCATGGTAAGGAAGCATAGCAGTAAATGACAGACATATAAGTAGTAGCAGCAAGTGGAAACTGGTACACACGTCTCCTTTAAACTATCACCCATACCAAGGCCTCTGTGTTTAAACACTCTTCCACTCTCCTCCAATCCCAACCTCTCTGCATATACTAGTAACATACAAGATGTACTGAGTCTCATGATTTGTTCTTCCATTTAATATATGCTGCTAAATATCTTGTCTTGTCACTTATCTTAAACAAAGGCATAGACTGAGGAGAGAATACTTTCGGTCAAGGGATCCGTAGGATCAGTGAGGCAGAGGGAAATAAATGGATATACTCAGCTGCAGGAGGTGGGGGTGGAAGGGTAGGGGAACATCTAGAAAGTGCCAGAGACCTGGAATGTGAGAGGCTGCCAGGACTCAAAGGGGTGGCCTTAGCTGAAATTCCAACACTGGGGAGATGGAACCTGAGGATACCACCTTCAAAAGATAGACATGGCCACCAGTAGAGAGATGGGGTCACCATCCATTTTCAGATTTTTGAACCAGAATTGTTTCTGTCTAAAATAAAGTCAAGAACAAAAATGGAGCAGAGACTGAAGGAAAAGCCATCCAACAGCCTGCCCAACTTGAGATCCATTCCATGGGTGGGCACCAAATCCTGACAGTTACTGTTGCTATGTCATGCTTTCAGACATGAGCCTAGCATGACTGTTGTCTGAGTGGCTCAAATACAGCCAACCATTGGACAAAGTTTGGAGACCACTATGAGAGTTAGGGGAAGTATTGAAGGAGCTAAATGGGATAGCAACCCAGTAAGACCAATGGTGTCAACTAATCCAGAACCCTGGAAGGTCCAAGAGACTAAGCCACCAACCAGAGAACATACATGGGCTGATCATTGAATAAGGAAAAAACATGTTTTATTTCTTGACAAATATTTTTGTAGACAATGAAACAGGATCAGAACTGTAGTTTTGATTACATGGGTATTCCAAACAAATGTGGTATCATTCCAAAGTGCTAATATACACACACAAATACACACACAAGCACACATGTAAATATACTATATGTACACACACACATACGCACACACACTTGTATACACACAGTTTTAATACTAAGACAAAATTTTATTTATTATTTCATAATACTTTTATTTTTAATTTTAATTACATTATTTTCCTATTAGGCGTGCATGTTCTAAATAAACAGTAAAATTTGCAATAATAATTTTATTCAATACTTAAAAGTCACAAGGATGGATTTTAAAGCTGCTGCTCATCTATAGCACAGGAAAATGGAAACAGAACCTCCATTTAGACAGAGGTAATATTGTAAAAATGTTGACTTTAACATATTTCCATTTATTTAATAAATCAGTTTTGGTGACATAAATGGATTTGCTACAATAGTCCCAATATGAACAAGACCAAAATCTGTGCTTGAGTCATGGTTTAAATTTGATATTATGTATCTAAGGGTCTTTATGAGAAATTAAGGTACTTAGATGATGAATGACTTTCAGAGAGCATTTTTCTAGATAAAGTCACATTCTCATTATTTCGTTCCTTACTCTGGTCTTACAAAATGTTAGATAAAGAATATAAAACGTAAGCATTGCCCAGGTTATACCTTTCACGTGTTCAGATTATAATGTGACACCCTTGATAATAGACCGGAAATGTAGTTATTTTATTATTTCTTTGGATTTCCAGTTGCTCTTTTTTTCTTTTCTTTCCCCATTAATCGATGGCATGAGGTGTTATTTGATTCCTAATACTACTGTTTGAGTTATTCTTTCAAGCACTAAAATACACTGAAACATAAACTAAATAAGACATTAGCAGTATTAACTTCTTGTGAGAATCCAGAACATATATTACTATAAAGGCCTATAAATTCATTGACAAAGTATTTATCAGCTTTTTAACCTTTTTCTTTACCTCCATTTCATCATCATTCTCACACACAGAAATCTTTTAATTGTGGGATATTATTTGAGAGCTATGGATGTTTTGATTTCTCTGAAAATGTCCTTCAAATATCATACCATTGTAACCATCATCGTAAAAAAAAATATTGCAGCCTAAACATTTCCCAGAGACCTGAATTTAACCTGTCATTTAAATGGCATGATATATCTTCTCTGTACCACTTGTATCTTCCTCTCCAACCTCTTCAGCCCATTACCAGTAAGCAAATTTAATCTTTATTGATCATTATAATGAATGAAATTATATTCTCTATAATTATATATGCTAAGTATCAGATAGTCATTTGTCATACCATCATTTTCTTTAGGCTTTCCTTAATTCTTGTGATAATACCATCAATTTCTAAGCACTTTCATCTCTATGTATAAATAATTCTCTTGATGTTTTCATTCTCAATTCTTTTAAATTAAATCCCCCTTCCTTTATAATGTTCGTTTTAAGATAGTTCAAATTAATTATTTGTGTCTAATCCTACATGTAGATTTTTTAATAGCCAAATCTGATCAGTTTGACCTCTTTCTGAAACTCTCTACAGATTCACACTACTCACTGACTACAAAGCTCAATTTCTGTTCACACAAAAGAAGGAAGTTGCCATCGGAAGAGAGGAAAAGACAAAGCCATCTCTTACCTAGGATGTACATTCATAGCCTCAGCCCTCTAGTCAGGATTTGTGACATTCCTTCTAGTTCCTCTCCTTAGCTACTCTGTGGTCAGTGCATAGTGCAGCAATATTCAAATTGCATCTTCTCTTGTGCTTCCTCATTACATTATGTATGCCCTCCTCAGCCGGTGGTGGCATCTCATTAGAATCTTCCTAGTTCTCTTTATCATAAGCATGCTTACTTTCAAAAAATAACAGGGAAGGGGGAACAAATGTTGTGATGTTGGGTGGGTGGGTGGGTGGAAAGAATGAGGTAAGAACTGGAGGAGCAGAACAGTCAGATTATTTTGTATGACACAATGTTGCTAATAAAAAAACAAACAACCAAAAACTCTAATTGACAACAAAGTAATCCATTACCCTGCCTTCCCTTTATCTCTGCTTTACAGGGTTGGGGCTTCTCTTTTGTTTTCTAAAACATTTAACATATATAATTATAATACCTTTTGGATATAATTCATAAATATATGTTTAATTCACAAATATAAATGCATCTATCATCCTACTTTATGTATGCTGAGTGTCATAGGTATATACCTATGTCTCTGTCTAGGTATGTATTCTTTATTTTATTTTATTTTTATTCATGATTTTATTTATTTATATTTCAAATGTTATCCTCCTTTCCAGTTTTCCCTCTGCAATCACCCTATGCCACACCCTTCCTCATGCAACTATGAGGGTGCTCCCCCACCCATCCACTCTTGCATCACTACCCTAGCATTCTCCTAAACTGGGGCATAGAGCATCTATAGAACCAAGGACCACCCCTCTCATTGATGCTTGAGAAGGCAATCCTCTGCTACATGTGCAGCTGAAGCCATGCCTCTAGGAGTATGCTTTGGTTGGTAGCTTAGAGACTGTCCCACCTAGAGATCCATCTTATCTGCAGATACCGTATCCAGGTAATATTGCTGATGATAAGAAATGCTTGGTGACAGGGGACTGATATAGATATTCCCTGAGAGGCTCTGCCAGAACCTGACCAACACAGATGCACATGTGCTCAGACTGGGCACCCCAATGGAGGAGTTAAGGGAAGGACTGAAGGAAGCTGAAGAGGTTTGCAACTCCATAGGAAGAAGAATATCAACCAGCCAGACCCCTCAGAGCTCTTACGTATGTATTCCTCTAATCAGAAATTTAAAACAGTGCAGTCAGTAAGCCACAAAACTAATTGTTGAATGAATCAATAACATTATCAAGTGGTTTGATGTACAGACATGCAAACACAACTTCTATGGTATACATGATTGTGCATTCCTTTCAAAATACAAGGGAGTAACATAATTAATATTTAACTGGAACATTATAGATATGCAGTATGTCTATGTTGAAATAACAAGCCTGAGTCTGGGTTCTTTCATTTGCCAAGTATATGAGCATTCATTATTCACCCAACATCTCAAACTACACTTGAATCATTTACAAATTAGAACTGATTACCATTACAAGAATGGCCAGAGTCAAATGAAATCACATTTAAAAAAATATTTGGAAAACAACACAATTGTTGAAATCTTTAAGGACTTACTGCACTTAATATCTATGATGTAGAATAACTGTACCACAAGTATCTCAGTGTGCTTATTTCCTAGACCCCCACAGCACTTCATGACAGATCCTGTACCTTTGATGTCATGTATTGGTACTTTTAATAACTCCAGAAACAACAACAAATTCCTCCTGTTAGAATTGAAAAATTCCCTTTATGAAAATTTCAACCTTCTGTAGGAAGAACAGAAAACACATAAAATGTCATCAAAGTTTCTATATCTAAAACTTAATATATCATGTAGCAATTAGTTTAAAACATACAATGCCTTTGTACCTTGCTCTTTCTTGTTTCTTGTTGCAAGAAGTAACGTTCATCAGCTAAGATGTCTGTGAAGCTTACTGAATGCTTTAGTCAAAGCAATGTATGCATATATGAATTATGTACATATGTGAAGCCTCTACATATATGAAGAATAAAACATTTTGAAACATTCCTTTTCATATTAAGCTAATATATACTACATATTTATTGACATATCAATTATACTATTAATATATTTTAAGACAAATAATACATTTATACGACAATATTATTAAGCTATTCAAGTCATTTTAAGTCATGATTTCTGTAAAATAGCACTGCTTTTTTTTTTATCTAGGCGGATGCTGGATTTTAAAGATTCAGATTATATATCCAATTAATAACCAAAATTCAAGTTTCAGTTTCAAACTCTCAATCTGCCAAAAGACCTTTGAGTTCTTTTTGAAGACTTATGTCTTTAAAGTAAGATTATCTCCATTTCTTTGTCTAATTAGAAATGGCAGTTATTAAAAAAAAGCACTTTATAAAGTGTTGCCAACTAGCAACATATTCTAGTGTTATATTTCAATAACCTGAACCAAGTAAGATTCTGCATGCACAGAAGTAGCTTGCCTACCATGATAAGCAGCTGAAAAATACACATAAGCTGTATGAACCTGGCAGAATCCATCTGGTCAACCATCTGTGTGAGGACTCAAAAAATCATGCCCCATCTGTTGTTTCATCTTGGTGAAGATTGCCAGCCCCATCCTCACTCTATTATCTGACTATTTCCCTTCCCTGTGGACCTCGTCTGTGTGTTTTCTTTAATTCCCCATTGGCAACCTGTATCTAATTTCCAAAGCACTCTCCTCATTTTTTAAAATGAATTAATTTGTGCATTTAATTTATGCAGCTAAGAACCCTCTTGAGAGATAAAATAACTGAAAGGAATTGCAGTAATATAGTATTGTTAGAAAATTATTTCAGGTCTATAAATACCACATTTTTCTGAGATTTCCATAAGAATTTGACTACTTATCACTAGAGGAAATTTCAGTATAAGATATCAATGAATGTATAGTCACAGAAACACCAAGTCTGTTATAATTTTTACTTCAAGATATTGTTTACTAGAATATTTCTCTTTTATGGTTTCTGCTAGAATCATTAACCAATGAATTTCCTTATCTTTCCCATTGCATTCTAAGACCGAATCAATATTTAGCATTATCACTAAGAGTTTCCTAACTACACATGTGATCCATGCACTCAAAGTCCCCGCCCACAGAGGAACTTTGCTTATCTTCTTCCAACCTGTAAGTTATAATTCTTGCTCTTTCACCACATTTCATATTTTCATGATTTTTATGCTTTATATCTTTTTTCCCATGTGAATATTATGCTCCTAGACAACTGCAGTGTTGCATTTTTCTTTGTATCTTTAACATGTGAACTAGGGGCTCTGATTCCTATTGATTTTAATAATCTCATCTAAAGGATAGATAACTAAACAAGTAACATATTCAAATTATACCTCACAATGAACATTGAAGAATTGTACTTACTGTGATTCTGACTCTAGTATAAATCCGGGCCATATTTGTTAAAGACTTCCTAAGACGGTGTTATCATTCAGTGTAAAGTCTAAAAGTTAAGCATGCCCAACCTTTTGAAAGTACAAACATACTGAAAATTCTTCAAGCATAAGTCATATTTCATGATGTTAGATTTTAATGGATACCAAAGGCATTTCTAGAAATCTAAGAATTGTTCATCACGAATGTATAAAATTTATCTGAATCTCAAACAAAATATTTTCAATAGCAATTCTTGTAGCTAATATTAACAGAAAAGCATACAAAACTAGTCATAAATTACAATTATTAATAGATATGTATATAATACAAGATATGAGTCAAAAATGAATGGACAAAATTAGGGTAGGAGGTATGTATGGGATGAGGAACTGTCAGAGGGCAGACTGGGAGGGGGATAAAAGCTGGACGGTAAAAAAGGATTAAAGAATAAGTAAAAAAAGAAGGTGAACCTGTTATGAAGTTTAAACTACATAAGGAATGAGAAAAATTAGTAAATGTATTAAAAACCATTTGAACGAATTGTTCCATTTTTAGTATTTTTATTAGATGTATTTCTTTATTTACATTTCAAATGTTATTCCCCTTCCCTATTTCCTGTCCATAAGCCCCCATCCCCTCCCGTTCCCCTCCCCATATGGGTATTCCCCACATACATCCCCCCTTACTGCCCCTGCCATATTCCCCTGCACTGGAGTTCCAACCTTGTCAGGACCAAGGACTTCCCCTTCCACTGGTGCCCCAACAAGGCTATTCTCTGCCACAAATGCAGTTCTACTTGTGAGAAAAATACACAAACAATTGTTAAGATTTATATATGGCTTGTGAATTAAGCAAAATCCTAAAATGTACTTACTGAAAAACTGTAATCTTCATGGCAATAAAAACTTTTAAATGACATGTACTTACTCTTACAACGATCTTTCTTCAGAGATTTCTGATACCGTGTCTATACTAATATTATTTTACTATTATATCTGTTCTCTTAATCTTATATTTACCACTATACAATCTTTAGTTTATATGTTATTTAACTAGAGCTTTTACTCTTCCTCAAGTATTTAAAACATCTAAATATAGAGACAGTAATATCTTGGCATATTTTGTGGAAAAGGGAGAAAATATACCTATTTTGTCTTACAAATAATTATCAGGACTTCTGTAGTTATCTGACCTATTTTCTATTTTAAAAACATCCTGACTACTGAATCTAGTGCTTGCTCTTAAAGACTCAATAACTCCTTAATCTAATTTAGCCTTTATCTTATTTTGAGAGCATGAAGGTAGTAAACATCTAGAAACGCCTTCCAAGAATAGCAAGAGTATAATTCAAATCACCATATTTTTTACATAATAAAGAGTAATGCAGTCAGTTTTCTGCATATCAATTTTGAATTAGCTAAGGTTCTGTTTTAGATTTATTTACGTTCCATAACTTCCTGAATTAGATGACCTTTGGTTACTATATCAAAAAAAAAAAACCCAAAAAAAACAAAAAACAAAGAAACAAAAAAAAAAAACAAAAAACAAACCAAAGCAAAGATGTTCCATATAAAAGAAAAATACATTTTTAATCACAATGTTGAAAGATTCAGTCCAAGAGAAGATTGGATTTGTTTCTTTTGTGCCTCCATTCAGTCAGAATATGTAGACAGGAGTGTATGTATTGGAGTAAATGTCTTAATAGAGATTTCGATAGTAGAGGTGGGAAAAAGAGGGGGAAAATAGAGGTTAAGGCCCAATCTACAGTTTTCAGAACATGACATTAACTAACCAAATAGTATCTCATAAAACCTGACCTTTCCATAGCTTAGTTACCTCCCCATATCACCACCAACACTAAATATCACAATAACCTGCCCTCTGCATAGGACTCCATAGTCTTATGGGAATTTCTTGGAGATTCACATTACTGTAATATTCCTATCATTATTGTTCATTATTCTCATCAGCCAAAGTAAGAACCATATTCTGATGATTACCTTTGTACTAGTAATTCTGCCGTAGCCAACAGTGACAAGGCACAAAAAGGAAGTACTTAGGAGCACTTCAGTGTCAAAGACTTGTGAAAAGGGTTATCCTCAGTTATTTTCTTAGAACTATTAATATTGAGAACTCTATGAGTTGCCTTGCATTTATGGTCATCATTGGCTTTTCTTCTCAGTTTTAGGAAATCTACCGACAATTGTGTATCTTTGAAAACTAAGTTCCCAGTTTCTTCAAGTAGGCAATACTAAAGAGAAAGCACAAAAGCGGCTTTCATTTCAATCACGTCTTTTATTCCTCATGGAGTCGCCTGTGGACTTCAGTGTATGTCCACAGCAGCGAGGTTGAAGGGTGAACTAAGGGAGGACAGTGACCCTTTAACTCTGATGCTGACCTGCCATTCTTGAAACATAACTGTATCGCTATATCCTTAGAGCAAATCTTTTCTCATGAGGCACCTTGTTCCCTCACATATATCTTCAGGTGAATAAAACTTAATCTCAAGCTGGGATGCCGGCTACAGAAAGTACAGTGGTTGAGCTACACAGCACATCATCAATGAATTTTAAAGGCTTTTGAATTTGGTTCAGTATAAAGGTTAGCATGAAAGTACACTAGCTAGCAGCCTTCTCAGGAGGAACAAGATTCAAAGCCTCTTTGATGAAAATCAGGTTAAAAACGTTTTTCTCTTTTTTTAAAATTTCATTTCATACTTATAGTGAGGTAGCATGGCAATCACAACCTTCATACCTGCACACCTACCAAGGCAGGCATGTGGTCACAGCCAGCTGTGGCCCAAGGCCTCGAACACTTTGGCATATTTAAGGGATGGAATGGGAGCTACTTTATTTATTTAAAGAATTGTTATAACACATTGAGTTTATCAGACTGCAAATTTTCAAACCTGGCACCTGCGGAAGTGTGATTTGTGTTTTGGGAGGAGACGTGCAGTGCATCTAAAAATAATAAAACCAGCAGAGAATTTGACAGGCTCAGGATTCAGTGTCACGACACAAGGTGATGCCACCTGTGGTGTTGAGGCACCTGATAACCCACTAGGGATTGGAATAAGAACTCCTGAGGAAAGGCAGTTTGCTCCCTCAAATACAAAAACCTTGCTGTCAAAATATAACTGAATCATTAGCTTATTCTTTTCTCAGATTACTTAGAGACATTTCTAAGCCCTTATTACATATAGAAATATAATGTATATGTGCATATTGCAAGTACATACATAATTAAAGGCATCTGAAGCTACTTTTATTTACTAATGATCATCCCTTCTCCTATTTGTCTGGATGGTTTCTTATCTAGATAAAATCACTTTCTTTTTGTTTTCCTCATATAAATACTGCACAGAATTTACTGAATAAATGCTTTATTCAGTAATTTATGGGCAAATGGGAAGGGACTCATTATGGATACATCGGGGTGAATAAATTAATTATTTAATAATAAACGTGTTATAGTACACATGACATTAAAACCTGACAGAAACAGGCTTGAAGATTTGTGGGGTCAACCATACAGTATCACAGCCAAAAGTGGAAAATGGGCTATTAAACTGATGTGTGTGAAAAGGACACTCAGTAAATCTAGTGAAGTCTATTTTGGAGTTTATTTGGAAGTACTTTTAGAGTTATTCCCCATGCTTTAATGGAGTATAAAAGCATATGCCTGTCAGGGAAGTGTGGAACAGTGCCATGTAATTGGTAGACAGATCAGTATTGGCAATGTCTTTTTTTTTTAACTTTATTGATTCACCTCATATAAGGTGATACTCTGGTCCACACAATGTATTCAGCTGTCAAGTGTAGACCTCTCTAAGAACTAGATTTCACACTAAATCTACCTTGTGTTGGCATAAGAGTGAAAATGCAGTGAAAGTGCAGAGCAATAATTACAGGTCATTAATTCATATCTCTTGTCCCTCTCTAGTTTTTGTACTTAGATATTTCTCCAAGCAGATTTTTAGACCTTCCAAAGAAATGCCATAGATCATTCAATGGCCTCTCAATCTCAGTTCTAATTAAGTGTTTGAAGTCAAGAGGTTGGTTAAAGTACAAAACACATAGCTTCGTGGTTTATTATCTGTCAAGTTGCACTGAAGAAATGGTAATTTACAAGTGAACCAGTGAAGAAGAAGGTTACAGTAAAGAGAGAAAAGGACACCAGACATGTAACTATGGGAAATGCAAGTTCCAGGGAGGAGGCAGGAGCAGAAAGGGGTTGCCTAAGGACAATGATGTTTAAAACTGGTGAATTCTAATATAAGCTCTTGACACAGAACATGTACTGAATAAAAATCATGTAACAACAATAATGTCTGTGGTATATGGATAGTTTGTGATCGTAAGGTCAGGACTAAGCATCCACACTTTGTTCTTCCTTTTTCTTGAGCTTCATATATTCTGTGAGTTGTATCACTGGTATTATGAGCTTTTTGCCTAATATCCACTTATCAGTGAGTACATCCCATGTATGTTCTTTTGTCACTAGGTTACCTCACTCAGGATATTTGAGAGGCTCTGCCAGAGCATGACCAATACAGATGCAGATGCTCGCAGCCAACCATCAGACTGAGGACAGGTACCCCAATGGAGGAGTTATGGAAAGGACCAAAGGAGCTGAAGGGGTTTGCAAACCCATAGGAAGAACAACAATACCAACCAACCAGATACCCCAGAGTTCTAAGGGACTAAACCAGCAACTAAAGAATACACATGGAGGAACCCATGGCTCCTACTGCATATGGAGCAGAGGTTTGCCTTTTAGGCATCAATGGGAGGAAAGGCCCTCTGTTCTGTGAAGACTCAAAGTTCCTGTGTGGGGGAATGTTAGGGTGGTGAGGCAGGAGTGGGTGGGTGAGGGAGCACCCTCATAGAAGCAAGGGTGAGGGAGGATGGGATATGGGGCTTGAGAAGGGGAAACGAAGAAGGGGGATAACATTTGAAATGTAAGTAAATAAAATAACCAAAACCAAAAACAACAAAACCAAAAACAAACAAAAACGATAGTACAGGCCAATTTGTAGCTATTAAAGATATAACACTCTGTATTCAAGGTTTTGGAAACAATTTTTCAGATCGAACCGATTCTGTAACTGATGTACATTCTATATAAAGAGAGTCATACAAAGTAAAAAACAAAAAAAATTGTCCACATTTGATTGTATTCCTCTATAAATAAGCAGACTCTATATGCTGTTGTTACACCACTGATTGCATTAGTTCATCATGAGAAATACCATAAAGACATGTAAATAAGATCTCACTTATTTTAATGAATTTTTGTTTTAGAAAGCCTATGAAAAGTCACTGATACATGACTCACCTGACAGTCTTCTGGTATGTTCAACCTGGTTCCTCATGGACTCTTAAGAATGTAATGATTTCTTCATGTTTACTGGCAGGTTATCAATTATTAATTATTATTATTACTATTATTATTTTTGTCGTTACCAACAAACATGGAAGGGTGAGGAGAAGGTATCTGTGTATGAAGAATGGCCTTGATGGATGAATGTTAATGATAAATGAAGGAAAGAAAGCTTAAGAAAAAAGCAGGTCTAAAGCAATTCGTTAGTGGAGTTCAATGTATACTACCTAACTTTTTTTTTACTTGAGTTTAAATTAAATGAAAATGAGTGAGATACAGGTCCAAAGGCAAAGTGTTCTTTTCATTGGTAAATAGTATCAATGAATAATGTTGAACTGAATATAACAAAATATAAAGTAAAGTGCAGAACAACAAGAAAGAATGGACAACTCATGTAGAAGTACTTGAAAGTAACATATTTAAAAATCCTGAGTAAGTTTTTTCACATGTTGTTATTTATCCATTCATCTGTAATCCTAAAGAAGATTGTTATGCAAGATCTCTTTCTTTCCTTGATTGGCAACTGCCAACTCTAACTATCTGGATTTGCATCGGTTAAATTGAGTTATTCAGAAATAATCATGTACAAGAACAGAAATTCGCTCTCACTGAACCACGTGGAATTTTGCTATCCCAAATGCAAGTAGAAATACACTAGTCTGAGTATGCCATGACCCCCTTTTACAAATTTTAGTCTATGCAAAATTCTTTCATTTGAGAAGATAAAATACAGGGAGAGATAGTGAAAATAGAAATATTACTGCTGTTAGTATTTTTAATTGTATTTTTCATCTTATCTACTAAAATTTATTCCTTGAAGTTTTGTATTTTATAAGTACATGTATGTATTATAAAATACATTATTGATACGTTTGAGAGTCAAAGACTATAATCCCTTGTGGAATTAGTGATCAAAACACCTAATTATTTTTCACTAAGATTAATTTTTTTGATATAGCCAAATTCCCTACCAATATCAGTAAACGGAAAACTGCACATATCAAGTGAGCCCATTGGTACATACTTTCACACTCTCCAAAAATATAGATATATGGAAAATAAATTATAGGATAAAGGAATCACAGAATAATAAGATAGAGGATAAGATGAAACTAGTAAAATTTAAAAAAGTAACTTCTGAAAAGTAACCATTCAAAAATTAAAATTGTGAGATTCTTATAAAGGAAGATATGGAAATATATTAGCATGTTTGGTGAAAAGGGTGGTGGAATGTGTGCTAATGTTAAAATTTTTGGTTCTGACAATATTTTAGAGAAAATTCACTGACCAAATGATTTGTAGAAAGAAAATTGTAGGGGAAGAACAAAATGAGAATCTATCATCTGTTAATTACATTCCCTTTTATATGTAAGATCAGAATTTTAACTATGATCTGAACCCTAACATTTGTGTCTATAAATGCTAATATGTATGAATAATTGTTGTTGTTGTTGTTGTTAGTGGTGATGGTGGTGGTGGTGGTGGTGGTGGTGGTGTATGAAAATGTACAGGGTTGAGGAGATGGCTCAGTAGGTGAAGTGCCTGGTGTTACAAGTATGAGGATTTAGTTGATTTTTCCAGAACAGGGAGATAAGCCAGACTTATGAATGAGCATCTGTAATGACAGAATGTTGGAGACAGGAAACAGGTGGATCTATGATATTACTGGTCAGCCATTTAAGCCAAAATGTTGAGCTCTCATCTTAGTGAGAGTCATTGTCTCAAAAACATAGTGGATGGTGATGGAGGAAAATGCCTGATTTTACATTTATTTGCTCCCAAATTAATATTCTTTTGTGCATCCATAACCAGACATGCACCATGAAAAAAGAGAAAATATGTTTTAAAATGTTTAATTTACCCACATTGCATTTATATGTTAAGAGAATACTCTGGGTACATACCTGGCATATACCATATTTATTTCGTAATATGAAATGTATATAAAATTATTAAATATTACTAACTATATGTTATAAAAGTCTATAAGATATAGACTTATAATAATCTTATTTAAATTTGTGAATTAAAAATAATAATATAATCTTAATAGTGTGACTTTGGTATTCTTTATGTATCTTGAATAATAGCCAAGTGCATTAAGTATATTGAGATAAACCTTATATTTGTTATAATAGGATTAGAAGCTAGAATCATCTCTTTAGAGATCAAGGCAGCTTTGCTTGCTCGTTAGTACACACAGATAGATTCTGTAAGCTGATATGGAACGCAATCTTCATACCTCATCCTTTCAGCTGCTATATTCACAGGCATATCACCCCCACTGGTGTCTGAGGTAGAAATCTTAATTTATTTCAAATTCTATGGTTCAAAGATAAAATTACATTGTTTAATGATAAATGAGATATAGCTATCAGTAGGTATAATTAATACAATGATAAAAACCTTTTAAAACAAAATATTACCGTAGAAGTGATGTATTTCTAACTGCTGTGTTTGCTACAGTGTAATCTGCAGGTTTATATTGCAGCGCATCCACAGGAATGAAACGATCTCTAGGTCTTTAGTGAGTGCACACACAATATATCATTTCCTCCACCAATGGTTTTTACACAGATATGTATGCAAGTGGCAATTACACTCACCTCACACCTGTGTACAGGTTCATGCGTCTGTATCAGCACATACAGCCTCCAGAGCTAGTATGAAAATCTTGAAGGATATGATAAAAATAGTAGACAGCATAAAAAAGAGAGAGAGAGAAATATTAAGGACCTTATTTTAAATGCTTAAGAAACAAGATGTCTATGTTTTAAGATCAAAGTCGTGGAAAAAATAAAGGAATAACAAAGCAGTAATAGGAGGGGAGGGAGGGGAAATGAAACTAAAGAAGGCTTGATTAGGCCTGGATCTTGAGTTTCATTGTAGGAGAATGCATATGGCAAGAATCGATCTGAACATTTGTAAAGATGGAGCTCAAATCCTTTCAGTTATTGTCCTGAAGTTGTTTGAGAAGCAGAGCTCTGAGGACAGGAGCTGGGGATTTGTACCTTAGTTACAGGCATGAACATGGGCTAACGAGACCATGAAAAGTTCGAGGGTGCTCAGTAGCCTGATGCTGTGGAAAACCTGCAATATTTACAGTTTTGAAATTATGAAGACTTTTGTATCAAATAGAAAAAAAAGGAGAACATAGGTTAGATATCTACTCTATCAAGGATCCTGAACTGCAAAGCAGGAAAGAGGACAGAATATAAAACCAGTGAGGTGATTAGACAAAATGACATTTAGAGACTGAGATGGAAGTCGAGTTTTTACCAGCGTGTTGTATGTTGACATTGTCTAACAATGCAATGATCAAGAAATGACTATGTACGTATCAACTTGGTCATTGCTAATGCATGTACGAGCTTGAATTAATAAGGGAAATAGCAAAATGTGAATCAGCACAAAAGAATAGAAGGCACGAGCTGCACATTTCCTTCAAATGCAACTATCATGCATGATTCCAAGTGTTCAATGCACCACAGTATTGAAAATACAATCGAGGTAAGTGTAATTGCAAAATTTTTTGCTAAGATAAGATTTTTCTATTTAAAAATATCAAATGTGGCTGGGTGGTAGAGCGCTTACCTAGGAAGCACAAGGCCCTGGGTTCGGTCCCCAGCTCCGAAAAAAAAGAACCAAAAAAAAAAGTAAAAAATATCAAATGTTATTTCCATTCATATGTATGTAAAAGGAAATATGATGTTGCAAATAAAAATTTAAGCTGAGTTAGAAGTGATTACACTGATAAGGTCTTGAGGACAAATTGAAGGATGCATTTGCGATTGGAGCAGGAAAAGTTTATTAGCTAGTAACTCCAAAGAAAAGGGTGAGTTTACAGGAACATGACTCTAGACAAAGGCATATTAGTTTTGTGGGAGGGGTCTCTGGCACAGTATGTGTATTATTTTCAGTGCTTTACAAAGGATGGAGTGGGTCAGTGCAGGTGATGAGGAATTGTTGAGTTTTAAGCAGTGAGTAACTGCAATAGTCCTCTCTTAGTAGGAAGGAATAGAAATGTATGAAAAATATGTGTTACATGTTATAGACTCCCAGAATTAAAATGCAATTGAGGTAAATTGTATTAAAATCTTTTATGTGTTATGTAGAAGTTTGAAAAAACAAACAAAAAAAACGTTCAAATAAACAAAATTTAGGGAAAGTCATAACTGCTTTTAGCCTGGCAGTGGTGATGGTTGCCCTTAATCAAAGCAATCTGGAGGCAAAGGCAGGCTTCATTGGTAAAAGACTTGTATATTGAAACAAAATTTGAAAGTACAATTGTTACCCTTAGACAGGCATTGTACTTATGCAACTCATTTAAAAATGCAAGGCATAGACCCAGTCCTTCTATAGCTGCTATTACAAACTGTTTAGAATGATTAAATAACACAAGGGCCAGATAATAAACTCATGGTTATACTAGATTCTGATGTACTTATGATAGTGGTTTCAATATTCAAACAGAAGTACCTAAGATTAGTTAAGCTTTAAGAGTTCACATATTCTTTATATAGTCTTCAAAAACCTCAGAAATCCACAGATTATGGAATTTATAACCATTTCATTATTATTACATTTTTTTTCTAAGACACATATCAACTCCAGAAGTTTCCTGTTTAGAAATGTTCTCTGGAGCAGCTCCTATCTGTGTTGTTTGGAAATCGGAAACTTAAGGGTTCTTTGGACAGTTAGTTTTGTTGGATGGTGTTTTGCTGGGATAAACACATGAAGGGATGTTTTACTGAAGAGGACATAGGTGAAAGACTAAGGCAGACTCATGAAGGAACATTTCACTGAAGCAGACACAGGAGAGAGGAGGTTCTGCTAAAGCAAACACATGAAAGGACATGTGATAAAGGATTCTTTGCTAACAACATGCATGTATTGGTTCACCTGACATTGCGTTCTTGAGTTGCATTGTCAGGACTCAGCAGACCCAGGCTGATTGGATGCACGTGCTGAGGCAAGGCACATGGAGGACCCATGATGTTTGGTGGGTATAAATAGAACTCAATGGAATGACGAAGATAGAACTTGGCTTGCCAGTACAGCTAGCCCTGCAATGCTTGTGGGTCTTGCTCCCAGTGTCTTCTCAGATTTTTGCTTCCCTGAGAAAGGCACAGCAGAGAACTTCTGGTGTGCCTGCTGGTCCCTGCTGCTCACTCAAGGTGAGGCTGAGCCCTCGCTGTCTCAGTGAGGTCCTGTCACCACTGTTACTAACCCAACTCTACCAAACTAGACAGTTGTTATATCTGTGAGGTGTTTGTGAATGGATGGATCTGCAGCTGCCTGCTAACATGTGAACTGAACTGATGGCACAGACCATAGTTGCTCCAAAGAACATTTCTAAACTGGAGCACTTCCCCTGTATACATTCTTTTCTATTACTTCCACTGGGTACTGGGCTACAAGGGAGGTTAAAGCATGTAAAAAATATCATCCAAAGAGTACATATGGACAGACTCATGGCTCCCGCTGCATATGTAGCAGAGGATGGCTTTGTTGGTCATGAATGGGAGGAGAAGCCCTTGGTCCTGCTAAGGCTGGACCCCCTCATTGTAGGGGAATATCAGGGTGGGGAGGCAGGAAGGGTTGGGTGGATAGGTGGGGGAACACCCTCATAGAAAAAGGGGGAAGGGGAAAGGATAAGGGGTTATGAATGGGAAACCAGGAAAAGGGATAACATTTGAAATGTAAATAAAAATATCAAAAAATCATTAAAAACAAGATTTGAAAGAAATTAAAGTTATAGTACCACCTTCACAGTTCAAAGAAGATAATGAGTATCATACCCTCCAAATGGAATTGTTTCAGCTTTGGCAAGGTAGCCACTGGGCAAGAATTTCCCTAATTCATCTACAAACAAGAAATACTTTATAGGAAAGGACACAAGATGGTGGGAGAGTCTACGGCTTAGCTCTGCAAGACAGAGTAAATTAGTCCTTCACATTAATCCCTGCTTCAGTTTACATATATCAGATGATTTCGACCCAGAAGGCTGAAGATAGATACTACATTTGGAGGAGTAGAGGACTGTCCAGGTAGTCAGTTGTCTCTGCAATTTGTTCAACTTTTGAAAGCTATGTTTTTGTGCTTTATATAAATATTTAATATGTTCTCAGAGTTCTGAAAGGTTTCAAGACTAGTTATAGTTTCATAATCAAACTTAAGTTGTTTAGCAGTAAACAAGATGATCCAGATTTGAAAGGACAGTTTTCAGGGGGAAATGCAAGTTAAAATCAAAACAGAATTCAGGAATAGAATTATAACTTCTTAAAGTTAGAATAGATGCTAGAGTAATATACCTGGATAGACAGAAATTGATGGACTGGACATTATTAGTGTATATCATATCTTATAATTTATATAACTTTTATAACTGTGTCCATTTTATATCTGAGAGTAAGTTCTTTTTGATGAAGGGTGAAATGTCTTGAATTTGGTTTACTGCTTACATTATGTTAATTGAGTTCCCAAATTACAAGGAATTCACACATCTGCCTATAAGACACTGCAGTTCTCTGCCCCCAGTTGGTTTTAAATGGTAAATAAAATTGCTGATGGCCAATGGTTGGAAAGGGGAACAGAAGTGTGACTTTACCTTTTCCAGGCAAGAGACAAAAGAAAGAGGGAGTTTTTAGCATCATAATGTCAAGAAAGCAGAAACATCAAGTCTGAAAGCTACATATAACCTTAAAAAATCAGGGAAGAGTGGCCCCAAGAACAACTCCATCATTTGGGTTTGAGATAGCAGAAATTAAATATAGATTTTACTTAATAATTATTCAAGAATATCAAAAGAGAGGCATTGACAACATGGAAGTTTGGGAGTGTTTCACATGTTGAGCTGCTTAGGGCATATTAAAATAAAGCTGTGTGAGGAAGCTCAAGAAGAAGGATAACCAAAATTAGGATGTTCCCACTCCTTCTTAAAAGCGATATAATATCCACAGGAGGGGATATGGAAGCAAAGTTTAGAGCAGCAACTGAGAGAATTGCCTCTTTGTTCAGAGCCTGCCCCACATGTGACCCATATATATACAGTGACCAAAACTAGATAAGATTGATGAAGCTAAAAAGGGACCAGATGCTGCTGCTGAAAGGGACCAGATATAGATCTCTCCTAAGAGATACATCCAGAGCATGTCCAATACAGAGGTCATTGTTAGCAGCAAACCACTGAATTGAGAGCAGGACTGCCTTTGAGGGAATTAGAGCAAAGATTGAAAGAGCTTGCAAACCCATAAGAACAACAATGCCAACCAATCAGAGCTTCCAGGGACTAAACCACTACCGAAAGACTATACATGGATTGACCCAGGGCTCCAATTGCATATGTAGCAGAGAATAGCCTTGTTGGGGGCACCAGTGGAAGGGGAAGCCCTTGGTCCTGCCAAGGTTGGACCCCCAGTACAGGGAAATGTCTGGGGCAGGGGGCAGTAAGGGGGGTGGATGGGAGGAACACCCGTATGGGGGAGGTGTGGGGAGGGGGGCTTATGGACAGGAAACAGGGAAAGGGAATACCATTTGAAATGTAAGTAAAGAAATATATCTGATAAAAAATAAAAATATCCGACAAAAATAAAAAATAAAAATAATAAAGCTCTCTCTCTCTCTCTCGCTCTGTGTGTGTGTGTGTGTGTATGTGTGTGTGTGTGTGTGTGTGTGTGTGTGTGATTCTTGAATTTAGAACACTTGAGTGGGTAGCAAGGAGTGAACACCACCTGTTGGGGGGCGTTAGAGCAGCTTAAAATATTACTAAATCATGAATCTATGAGTCTGAAGACAGCCTGCTCTACAAACTGAGTACCATGAATATGTATGCATGCATTTAGTTTGCTTCAATGAATACATCTTTTAAAAACAAACATAAATATATTATAATTAGATCAAGAAGTGACAGAATTATTCAGTAGTTTATCTGAAGCTCCAACTTGACAAAAATAATAACCCTTACATATACATCCTCTCCCTACTCCCTTTCAAATTCATGGACACTTTTTCTCTTCATTTATTGTCACTCCATATTTAAGTATTGGGTTGCAATTCAGAAGAAGGTGAAAAAGAATCCTATAGCCAGGGGATCATGGAGTTTGCTGAAATATTTTGTCTCTAACAACCTGAGTGTTCTATATGAATCAAACAGTTGTGATATCAATGAACACACCATGTTTCATAGATTTTAGGACCCCACTAATGAATGATACCACTCTTCTTTATCCTTGCTCTTATCACTATGACACTGCTAAGAATCTCACACTATCACATGATCAGTTTTACCTGTAAACATTTAAAATAAGTTTGAGCAAGAAATGATCTATCAGAAATCTATTATAGGCACTATTTATGTGCCTCATATCTACCAGGTCAAAAATATTTTGACTGATGAAATACAAGGGCTGTGAGAGCCACCTCGGAGTGAGGTGTTGATAGAAATCAAGTGTTAAAGTTTTCCCACTTCAAAAACAACATGTAAGTAAATATAACAAATTAATTAAGTGCTATTTTAGAGATATAATGAATGGAGTCTCTAATCAGCCTGTAAGAGTTCTTTTCCACATTCATTTACTTCTTAGATGCATAGAAGAATAGCCTAAAGATTTTTTTATTGACTTAAAGTATGTCTACTCCTTAGTACAGCATGATATGGAAGTGGCTACATTAAGACAGATTCCTCCACTATTTTGGGCATTTAGACACTTGATCCCTAGTTGGTATTATGGTTTAGGGAGTTTCACCCATGCTAAGGACTTAAGTCACTGGAAGCAGGCTTTGAGATAAACACTTTCCACTATGAGTTGGCTCTCTCTACTTCAGGCTTGCCTTTGAAGATGTGAACGCTCAACTTGCTAAACCAGCTACCACTTTTGCTGCACATTATCAAACCTCTACTCCATCTATCATCATGTACTTCTTCTGGGGCTATAAATCAAAATGAACTTTACTTTGTGTTGCTTTTAGCCAGGATATTTTATCACAACAGAAAAGTAATTAATGTAGATATATGTAGCCCATGAAAAATGAAACCACTGAGGGAAGTTTGTTTCTTGCTTCTTGGTACCCCTTAACTAAGGAACAGGCAAAATTACATAGAATTCATTAAACACTTTAGCGATTTATGTATACACATACACAAACACACACACACATATCACTTTTAATACAAAAGAGACATCACATTTATGTAAAACGTGTATGTTACTTATTTTACTGTAATTTTCCATTATAGCTACTTATTAAACACAGACAAAAGCCCTGTACTCTCATATCAATCAACACATCAAAATAAATAGTTTGATTTTAGATCTAAATTTTATTAGATATTTTAAATTTTTCTCTTTTATTTATAATAATAGCTGATTTGTTTTATGAGACCCTTAATGAAACATAAACACAGAAAGAAGTTTTCAGGTACTAAGAAGTCTTCTTCCATTATATAGGTACTATTATCATTAAGAAGATTACTTTTCTATGCCATTCTTTACTTGAGTCCACATTATTGGAAAGTGCTAGTTAAGCATTGCTGGGAAATGTACCTAAGCCATCTCTGCAGAGATAAAAATGCTTATGACCCTGTTGGCCATGAATTAAGATATTGCTCTACATGTACAAGTTTGCTTGTTTGAGTGTGCAATAGTGAAGTTTCCAGGGAAGTTTATCCGTGATTTTGGACCATTTCTTCTTTTTTTTTCCTGCCAGCATCTTATCCTCCATGCTGCTACTTAATAGAAACACAGATACATGCCAACAGAGGACAGCATCGCAATCAATGAAATACTTCCTGTCACAGCAGCTGCCTAATCCAATATTACTCCATTGACAATTCAATCTTCAAAGAAAAATGATAGCATAAATATTTGATTGAATTTAAACATTAGTCTTCCCTAGTATGACAGTTATGAATTGCAAAAGGTAAATTGCATGACTTTTCCAAAAGATAGTGGGTTTTCAGTGAAGCCATCCACCTCAATATAGATTTTGTGGGAATAAAAGGAGATATTTTCACCATGAGCATTGCTTCTGCCTGGGAAATGATGCCGTAATATATAATATGATAGTGCTAATTGGACTCAACTGATAAGTTATGCAGCAAACATGAACCTGTCTATTTTCAATCTTTCCTATAGTGTTTAAGACTCAGCTTATACTTGGCAAAAAGTATGAATCATTCTCATGAAATTGTAAATATCTCTCTTCCTGTTCTTACAGAACAAATTTGTTGGTCCACAATATATCTGGTTTATTTTATACTCAAAGGATGAAAATAAGAAGCAAACATGGGAAGGTAACATTTTAATCCACACTCATTGGAGTTATTTACTTTGGCTAGTGTTGGTTGGTTGACTAATGCTTGCCAGTGTTAACTGATAAGAAATATAGGGATAGAAAACAAACGCAAACTGAAACATCCCCCGCATAAACCATGTTTGCTGATTTTGTATATTTTGAACTAAACACCACTGGATAATAAATGGAACGCAACACCTTAAAAGATCTATCACAAAAGTCCATTAATGTGTTGATTAAGCAAAGAATATGGGTTTTCAGAAAACCGAAGGGAAAGTCATTTATTATACTTGGCTAATTTTAGTGGCACAAATTTACTGCCCTTAAACAGCCTCATTTGCAAATTTTCTTCTCAGTGTTCCGAGTATTCTGACTGCCAACATGGGTGCTAATTAGCATCAATTTTACTGGTAATATTTTTCTCTGCTTGGGGAATTGACTACAGCTGTTCAGTGGGAACAGAAATGAGAGAACACCCTTTCCCAAATTTCCATGGACCAGTGGACTGTAGTAATTGATTTCAGTCATAGCTAATCCAAGCTAGTTTAGAACTCCATAACTGACTGTATATCCTATTAGTGGTCCCATTAACCATCATGCTTGCCTAAGGTGACAAGGAAAACAACTCAATAGCCCTAAACTCAGACACTGTGGAAAATAAAGTCACCTAGTGTGGAGTGACAGGACTCACATGGGAGCCAGGCTTCTCTAACCAGATATCTTTTCAAGAATCCCTGTTTAAGTGTTTAATGGAATGAGGTTTGCTTTATGACTTTCATTTAAAAACACATTAGAAAATTCATTTGGTTTGCCTTTGCTGTTGCCAAGTTTTTGGAGACCTGATTACCAGAACCACAACGGACATATAAGTAATCTAACATATCACAAAAATAAATTTTGGGGGCAGTTAATGGCAGCAAGTATCTAGATTTAAAACTTTCTCACAGGGAAAATATGCAATGTTAGCACCTCTGATGACTGCAGGCTGAATCATGGATGTTTACTAACACAGAGTAAGTTTGTTTTGCTTGATCAAACAGAATCTGAACTTTTATGATGGGAATGGATGAATAATTTTGAGAATGATAACATCCATCTACTTTTAAGTATCCTGTAGCGAAGCGCATTGCCATGAGATAAAACAAATTATCTCCTTCATTTTTTATATAAATGATTTCTACAAATCCACAATTTTAATGTAACAGAAACTTGAAAAATCCTCGATTCATATATTTTTGTCTCAAAGTAATTATTTTGTTTTGTTATTTTGCTTTTAATTTTGGAAAGATGGTCTCATATAGGCCTCACTGACTTCCAAATAGCCTCCTTAGCCTCTCTGATGCTGAGTTTGAAGAAGGCGACCACTACTCTGTGATTCCAAACAATATTCTCTATTACTCAACAATAATACATGACTTGAGATCATTCAGTTTATTTCTTTACCCAAGATCCCTTCCTTTTCCATCCAGTTAATAGATGACTGTAGCACTTTGTGATGGGTCCCCTTGTCTTTAGATCACTACTCCCCATTATGGTTTATCTGATAAATTATTAAAATAAAAGATAATATTTTAGAAATGGAAAAAATCATTTCAGGATTTAGGAAGCAATAAATGGTTTGGGGAGAAAAAGAAACACCAAATGGAGTTACATTCAGTTACAAAAAGTAAAATGAGGTACAGTAGTAGCAAGTTACTATTAAGTTTCGATCATATCATGAATGTGTGAGCATGTATATTCATCAGATAGCACATTAAGGTATGAGAGCAAGTCAACTTCCCCTTGGATAAGTTTGAGTAAGTGTAAGCTCTAGTTCTCCAAGTCTTCCCTGTGTCTTCAAACTGTCTACAGTGTGTTGTTACTGCCTGTCTTTTCTGTTTGCTGGTGTCTAATTTGTGTGATTTGTCTGTATGTCTGCTGTGCGTGTTCATGTTCTGTGTCTCTCCCTGTGTTTTATTGGAATTTGTGCCTGTCCTAAAAGGGAGTCATTGCTCCATCTTTATTAAAGAACACAAAAATTACAGTTTAGGGAACAAAGGAACTTTTCAAAGAAATCTTTAATGGAGCTTCACAAGGTAAAAAAAACATTACTACGCTAATCAAAACTGACCCAGAGCAGGAGGCAAAACCACAAACAATGTTAACAACCTATAACTGCTTGTTGCTCACAATATTTATGGGTCAAATTTTTGTTTAGCCTTGCTTTCAACCTGGTCACTGTTTTTAGCAAATGATTACCAAAATCCATGCAATATTCTAGGCCAGGGAATGGAAGTGTTCATAATTTAGGATTAAATCAATACATTAATTTAGGTTTTCAAAAGGTTTCAAAATTCTGGGAATATTAAGGCTCCTTACATTGTTCCTTTACTGTCTGGTTAAACTTAAACAGATGAGCAGTCGGTTGAGTTTATAATCCTGAATGATCTCAAAGTACACTACTAGTATGAGTATCAGGTCAGATAAAAGTTATTTTATTTGATGTCAAGAATTTTTCAGGCTAAAAAGAGTATGTGAAAAGATATAAAAAATAGAACACACCCAGGGTCAGAGGTGAGGAGGCCACAACATCTGCTTTAACACCCAGAGTAACTGGTTCCCCCAGGATCCAGGGATAAAGGAACCCCTGCCAACCCAGAGGCATGGGTCCATCCCATTCTAAATCAGTGCCCTGAGCAGACCTTAGGCGCTGGCTACACAGCCACACCCACAACACTCAGAGGAAGCCCAACTCCCAGGTGCTCTAAAACACCAAGGATCAGAGGTGCTCTGAAATGCCCCGGATCACAGAGGAAGCTTGAGTCCCAGGAAATCAGACACAACCAGGATCTCAGGAACATAGGATCCCAGAATTGTAAGATCACAGAGACAGCTGGACTCTGAGGAGTTCTGACACAACCAGGATCACAGGAGGGACAGGCTACAGTCAGAGACGTCAGGGCAGGTAATACTAGAAATAGCTAGATGGAAAGAGGCAAGAACAAGAACATAAGCAAATAAACCAAGGCTACTTGGCATCACGAGAACTCAGTTCTCCCCCTACACCAAGACCTGGATACCACATAACACCAGAAAAGCAAGATTTGGATTTAAAATCACATCGCATGATGATGATAGAGGATTTTAGGAAGAACATAAATAGCTCCCTTAAAGAAACACAGGCAAACACAGGTAAATGAGTAGAATCCCTAAAAGAAGAAAGACAAAAATCCCTTAAAGAATTACAGGAAAACACATTCAAACAGGTGAAGGAATTGATCAAAACCATCCAGGATCTAAAAATGGAAATAAAAGCAATAAAAAAAAATCACAAAGGGAGACAAATCTGAAGATAGAACACCTAGAAAAAAGATGAGGAGTCATAGATGCAAGCATCACCAACAGAATACAAGAGCCAGAGGAGAGAATGTCAGGTGCAAAACATACCATAGAAAACATTGAAAAATAGTCAAAGAAAATGCAAAATGCAAAAACCTCCTACTCCAAAACATCCAGGAAATCCAGGACACAATGAGAAGATCAAACCTAATGATAATAGAGTAAAGATTTCCAACTTTAAAGGCCAGTAAATATCTTCAACAAAATTATAGAGGAAAACTTTCCTAACCTAAAGAAAGAGATACTGATGAACATACAAGAAGCCTACAGAACTCCAAATACACTGGACCAGAAAAACTCCTTCCATCACATAATAGTCAAAACACTAAATGCACAAAACAAAGAAAGAATCCTAAAAGCAGTAAGGGAAAAATTTCAAGCAACATATAAAAGAAGACCTATCAGAATTACACCAGACTTCTCAACAGAGACAATGAAAGCCAGAAGATCCTGGACAGATGTCATAGAGACCCTAAGAGAACATGAACCAAGATATCCCATGACAAAACAAAACTTATACAATATTCTCACACAAATCCAGCCCTAAGAAAAATAATAGATGGAAAACTCCAATACAAGGAGGACAACTACACCATAATTCCATCTCTAACAACCAAAATGACAGGAAGCAACTATCACTTTTCCTTAATATCTCTTAACATCAATGGACTCAATTCCCAATTAGAAGACATAGACTAACTGACTGGATACTTAAATGGGACCCAGCAGTCTGCTACATACAGGAAATACACCTTAGTGACAAAGACAGACACTACCTCAGAATAAAAGCCTGGAAAATTTTTTTAAGCAAATGGTCAAAGAATCAAGCTGGAGTAGCTATTCTAGTATTGAATAAAATCATCATTCAACCAAAAGATACCAAAATAAAATTTACCAAGATGAACTTCCAATTTTGAACATCCATGCTCCAAATGCAAGAGCACCCAAATTCTTAACAGAAACTTTACTAAAGCTCAAAACACACATAGCCCCTCACACAATAATAGTGAGAGACTTCAACATCCAGCTCTCCTCAATGGACAGATCATGGAAACAGAAACTTAACTGAGACATAGTGACACTAACAGAAGTTATGAACCAAATGGATTTAACAGACATCTTTAGAACATTTCATACCAAAACAAAAGAATATATCTTCTCAACACCTTATGGTACCTTTTCAAAAATTGACCATATAATTGTTCATAAAACAGGCCTCAACAGATAACAAGAATATTGAAAGAAAACCTTGTATTCTATTAGATCACCACAGACTAAGGCTGGTCTTCAATAACCACCAAAACAACAGAAAGCCCACGTACACATGGAAGCTGAACAACACTTCAGTGATAACTTGGTCAAGGAAGAAATAAAATAAAGACTTTTTAGAATTTAATGAAAATGTAGGCACAACATACCAAAATTATGGGACACAAGGAAAGCAATTCAAAGAGAAAAACTCATAGCTCTGAGTGCCTCCAAAAGGAAACTGGGGAGAACTCACACTAGCAGCTTGACAGCCCACATGAAAGTTCTAAAACAAAAAGGCAAATACACCCAAAAGTAGTAGAAAGCAGGAAATAATCAAACTAGGCATGAAATCAACCAAGTGTAAATGAAAAGGACTATACAAAGAGTCAACAAAATGAAGAGATGGTTCTTTGAGAAAATCAACAAGATGGATAAACCCTTAACCCAACTAACCTGAGGGTACAGAGACTGTATCCAAATTAATAAAATCAGAAATGAAAAGGGAGCCATAACAGCCATGAAGCACCTAATGAAATGTTCAACATCATTAGTCATCAGGGAAATGCAAATCAAAACAACCCTGAGATTACACCTCACACCAGTCAAAATGGCTAAGATCAAAAACTCAGGAGACAGTAGATGCTGGCGAGGATGTGGAGAAAGAGGAACACTCCTCCCTTGTTGGTGGGATTGCAAACTGATACAACCATTCTGGAAATCAGTCTAGATGTTGCTTAGAAAATTGGACATAGTACTAACTGAGAACCCAGCTATACCTCTCCTGGGCATACACCCAAAAGATGATCCAACATATAACAAGAAAACATGCTCTACTAGGTTCATAGCAAACTTATTCATAATAGCCAGAAGCTGGAAAGAACCCAGATGTTCTTCAACAGAGGAATGGATACAGAAAATATGGCACATTTACACAATGGAGTACTACTCAGCTATCAAAAACAATGACTTTATGAAATTCATAGGCAATGGATGGAGCTAGAAAATATCCTGAGTGAGGTAACCCAATCATAAAAACCACACATGGTATGAACTCACTGATAAGTGGATATTAGCCAAAAAGCTCGAATTACCCAAGTTACAATCCACAGACCACATGAAGCTCAAGAAGAAGAAAGACCAAAGTGTGGGTGTTTAATTCCTTCTTAGAATGGGGAACAAAATACTCACAGGAGGAAATACCGAGACCAAGTGTGGAGCAGAGACTGAAGGAAAGGCCATTCACAGACCACCATTGCCGCCCTCCCCCCAACAATCATGTTCACTGGGGGTTCAGTCTTAGCAGGACCCAGGGCTTCCCCTTCCACTGGTGCTCTTACTAGGATATTCATTGCTACCTATGAGGTCAGAGTCCAGGGTCAGTCCATGTATAGTCTTTAGGTAGTGGCTTAGTCCCTGGAAGCTCTGGTTGCTTGGCATTGTTGTACATATGGGGTCTCGAGCCCCTTCAAGCTCTTCCAGTTCTTTCTCTGATTCCTTCAACGGGGGTCCTATTCTCAGTTCAGTGGTTTGCTGCTGGCATTCGCCTCTGTATTTGCTGTATTCTGGCTGTGTCTCTCAGGAGAGATCTACATCCGGCTCCTGTCGGTCTGCACTTCTTTGCTTCATCCATCTTGTCTAATTGGGTGGCTGTATATGCATGGGCCACATGTGGGGCAGACTCTGAATGGGTGTTCCTTCAGTCTCTGTTTTAATCTTTGCCTCTCTCTTCCCTGCCAAGGGTATTCTTGTTCCCCTTTTAGAGAAGGAGTGAAGCATTCACATTTTGATCATCCGTCTTGAGTTTCATTTGTTCTAGGCATCTAGGGTAATTCAAGCATTTGGGCTAATAGCCACTTATCAGTGAGTGCATACCATGTATGTCTTTCTGTGTATTTAATCGATTTTTGACAGTCCAGTCATTATCTCCCTTCTGGTCCACCCTCTGACTATTCCTCATTCCATATCTCATCCCCTGTCTCCAAGAGGATGTTCCCATTCTCCATAGCCACCCACCCCATCTCTGTTCTCCGTGGGGACTCAAGTCTCCCCAGGGTTAGGTGCATCTTTTCCCACTGGGGCCAGACCAGGCAGTCCTCTGCTCTATATGTGTCAAAGGCCCCATATCAGCTGGTGTATTTTGTTTGGTTGGTGACTCAGTGTCTGGGAGATCTTGGGGACCAGGTTAGTTGAGACTGGAGGTCTTCCTATAGGCTCACCCTCTTCCTCAGCTTCTTCCAGATTTTCCCTATTTCTACCACAGGGGTCCACAGTTTCTGTCCATTGGCTGACTGTAAATATCTGCATCTGAGTCTTTCAGCTGCTTTTGGGCTTCTTGGCAGACAACATGATAGACTCCTATTTGTCAGCATGCCATAGCATCAGTAATAGTGTCAGACCTTGAGGCCTGCCCTTATGCTGCATTCCAATTTTGGCTGCTCACTGAAACCCCTTTCCATCAGGCCATTCTCCAATTTTCCCAGAAGTTTTTTTAGACATGAACAATTCTGGTTTAGAGTTTTTAGCTACGGGATGGCAACCCCTTTTCTCCACTTGATGACATATCTTTCTACTGGTGGTGGACTCTACAAAAAAATGAGGACAACGTGAATTTTGGAGACAAATGAATGGAACTTGAAAATATCATCCTGAGTGACAATCTCAGACCCAAAATATATGCATCATATTTATTCACTAATACATCAATATTAGTAAAACAAAATATTACAGAATACCCAGGATTCAAGCCTCAGAATTCAACAAGGTTAACAAGCCAAAGGGCCCAAGTGAGGATGCACCAATCCCACTTGGGAGTTAAGAAGAAATTAATCATGGGTGGGCAAAGGGAGGGAAGAAACTGGGTGGGAGATCGGACAAGGAGGGGAAAGGGGAACATGATTAGGTGTTGGGGGTTAGGAAGGGAAACAGGACTGAAGTCCTGAGGGCCAGCAGAAAGATTGGAAACAGGTAGGGGAGGTAGAAGGTGAGGTGACCCTCTAGAAAGTGCCAGAGACCAGGGAGGTGAGCAACTCTCAGGACACAAAGGGACCTTATATGAATTTGTCTACAGTGGGGAGAGGGAACTTGTAGAGCCCTTGTGATGATCTTATCTTTGAAAAAGAGTAAAGCTTTTGCTGTTGTTGTTTCTGTTGTTTTGTTTTTGAGACAAAGTTTCTTTGTATAGCCCTGGCTTTTCTGATACTAACTCAGTAAACCAGGCTGACCTCAAACTCACAGAGATCCATCTGCCTCTGCCTCCTGAGAGCTGAGATTGAAACAGACAGCAATGCTGTCAAGCTGAGCAAACCATTTTTAAATTAATCTCAGTTGCCTGGTAAGTAACAAGAGCTAAGCTGTATTACTTTAACTTTGTAAATGGCAAATATTTCAAAAAATATTGAAAAAACTTCTTTTTACTTTTATCAGAGAAGGTACATACAATAAAAGTTTAAAAATTGAAATTGATATATTTGATTTGAATGGAATCTTTAGCTTGAATTATTAGATATTATTTAATAGATAAAGAAAAGAAAGCCAGCAAGTAGAAGTATCTGCTTTTGAACCTAACATCTGGTTATCCCAAATTTCCTCATGGTAGAAAGAGAGAACTGATTCCTAAAATTTGTCTGACCTCAAAAATGCTTTTCTGAAACACACACACACACACACACACACACACACACACACACACACACACACACACGGAAAGCATATGATTTTTAATGCTTTTCTTACATTTGCTTACTTTTTGAAAACTGAGTGAGAAAAGACATTTATGTATGTCCATAATTTTGAACACAAAATTTTAAACATATTTAGATAATTTACATATTAAAAAAGTGAAGACAATGTAGATTTGTGTAACCAGACATCTATAAGGGGCATTAGACCAAGCTCAGGGACTCTGTGTGCTTGGCAATCACTCTATGAACTATAATGCTTTATAGATAATTACTCTAAGGGTTGTTGTTGTATACTCCTGTGTATACTGTGGTTTATAATTTGTCTACAGTAATTAATTTTTGCAATTAATCCATTGCATTGCCATGTCAGACCTGGAAGCTTTTGTAATACTATTTCTTCAGTTCACCTTACCTCATCTTGAAGACCACTTAGGATGTTTCTGTGACTTCATATCCCTATGCCTTTTTAGCGAGTTCTAAAATGACAATTTGTCACAGGAAACACTTTCCTTTTCTATTGGAAATGGATAGGTTAGTGGTTTCTGGGGAAAAAATGAACTCAGAGATTCCTATATTATTATCTACTCATGAAAGACATTTAACACTGCCATTGCTATTACAGGGAATGACACAGACTGGATACACAGGCATCAGAAGTTCGAGCAGTAGGAATGGAATGAAGAGGTTTTCTGTTGGATCATCTCTGAATATATATGGAGATTGGTGGAAGTACTTTATTGATTTGTGAGACAAATTAAGCACTGAATTCTTTTTGTGTTTAATTCATAAAAGCTTATATATTGATAATTGTAAAAAACTTGTTAGATTTTTATGATTTTATTATATTTTCATTATTTTCAATTTTGTGTATGTGAACACATATGGGTAGAGGGATATGCATTAGAAAGAATGTACACATGGAAGTCAGAGGGTGAGAGCCTCCTGGACATAGAGTTACAGGCATTTATGAATCACCCAACACTAGTTCTTGGCAACAGAAATATGACCATCTGAAAAGTAACACAGGCCCTTAGCTCCTGACCCATCTTACTAGCACTTTTCTTTAACTTCCTTGAGTTATTATAGTTGATCATTCATTCAGCAACGAATCTTCTAAGAACAGCATAGAAAAAACATGGCTTTTATGGTCAATGAATAGAAAAAAGAATAATAAATTTTAATAAATGAAAAATGCATTTCACGCAAGGAGTAACTTTTAAATGACAAATATTTGGATGTAATAAAGAACAATGGCACTTAGTATAATTCAAAATTAAGACTATGACCCATTTAGAAATTTAGAGCTCTGACTGAAAAAAAGATTAATGTAATAATCAAAGCCACTAATATATAGACTTTGTAAGGAAAGATGAGTTACAGAAATATTCAAAAGTAAACTGAGCTGCCCTCCTCTCATGCCTGATGCATCACTCTTTTTAAGAATTCTGACATAGAAATTAAATGGCATTGACATATTGGTAGTTCTGCATTAAGATGCCAAGAAAGGAACTGGTAGAACACTGACTAGACAAAATATTGTTAGTCAACAAATAAAAAGAAAACTTAAGGGACTCTGCTCATTATGAAATCTTCATAGAAGGTGTCTTCTTTCACTTTTCCATCTGCTGTTAGATTTTAGTTAAAATAAAAGTCATGTTGCAGAACTTCAATTAGAAACTACTCTCCTACATGGTGATCTGTAATACTGATCTGTGAGAAGTCATAAAGACTTCCTGATTGTGAGCCTTGTAGACATAATATTTTGTACACTACATGAAGGTTACCCTTGTGTTATTCAAATACTTATTTCTCTGCCCTCATATCTTGTTCCAATCCAGATACAGCATTTCAATGCTTACACTAAGAATCTCCCGTTTCAAGTTTGTGTAAACTATGCTTGTCATTTATTCTCTGCCTTGTCAATAAATGCTGATTGCCCAATGGTTGGGCAGAATAGAGAATAGGGCAGGGAGCCCAGTCAGAAAAAGGAGAGAGGGGCACAGGGAGAGAAGGTGGGGTCAGCTGGGAGGATGGAGGAATTGGAGCCATAGGAAGGGTTACAGAGAGAGATCACAGAAACACACCTGAAGCCTAAAGAGCCAGATTAATAATAGTATACAAGTTTCATGGGCTGAGGCTGGATGTTAGCCAGGGGAGCATAGGAGGTTAAAGTAGATCATTTCATTTCTCAGTTATTGAGGTGGAGTTTTAAATAAATATTGGTTTCTCTGTGGGTTATTGGGGACTACCATAAGGTAAAGAAATACAGCCACATTAATTCACCACTTACATTTATATTAAAGATAATTTATTTATAGAGCCTTGCAGCTAAGTACATTGTTTCGAGAGTAAAATAAATACAACTTTTCATTATATGAATATTTCAACATGACTTCCCATATCCATTCCCAGTATCAGACTATTTTACTTGTTTTTCTAGGCTTTTACTTTTCTTTCTCTTTAACATATTTTAATGGGCTTTTTATTATTTTGTTATGAAATGTACTTTTTGAGCATTTTGCTTGATGATGTTTGAACTCCATTCAGGAACTGATAAAATATACACACTTTAAGGCTGAGTCTATCAATGTACATAATCTTTTATGCAGACTTGCTATTCAATTTCCATATGAAAACCCTTTCATGGCAGTAAGTACGAAGTAAATACTGAAAGATTACATAGCAACACAAACTACTTATAAGTATATCTTTTGGCACAAAACAGAGTAATTATGAAAAGACATAATGATATCCTCAGGATATCAAAGTACTAACCATGCAGCTAGGTTGTTTTGCACAATTAGTATTGATGAAAATTGTTGCATTGTACTAAATACATTTATTTATTTATTTTTGGTTTTGATAATTTCATCCACATACAGATTTCCTAATAACTATTTATTTTCCATCTCCTTGTACTAACTTCATAATTCCCAACCAATAATTCTTATTTGCAAGCCATTTATTTATTCATTCACTCATTCATTCATTCATTATGTGCATGTCTTGTGGAAACATCCATAGTTAATTTACATCCATAAATACAATAGGCACCTCAGCTCCAAAGACAGGATTTTACAGGACTAGCCTCTATTCTCTGGACAGTCCATTAAATTTCTAAAACAATGACTTGTTCTATAAAAATTTAATTCTGTCCTTTATCATAAACTGGAAATATATATTTATATCAATTTGAAAATATCCTTGTTCCACTTTGAAAGTTTTCAGTTAATAGCTAATCAATCCTATCCTTTCAATTTGCTCAGGCGATGCCTGCCTATATGTCAATCACTCTCAGTGTCTCCATCCCAGCCTTAAAATTGTTTCCAATTATATTTGTAGAACTTCAGTAATTGAGAGGAATTCAGTGGGATTAGAACAGAATTCATTTGAAATAAAAAGGGGGAAATATTATAGATTTATTGTTAAAATATATATATACCATAAAATATTGTCTTCAGGTGCTTCTTAAAAACTGACCATTTTTCATACCATGCAGTGTCTAATGCACAGCGTGGTTGAAATGTGGATTAGAAAAGAGAATGAAATATTCTGGTCATGTCTGAAGTCACATAAACCTGCTGCAAATATTTTTTATTGATTTTTATCAAACATCTTTTTAAAGCTAGCCAGGTATAATTAGCTATTAGGGTTCTGTCTGTTTGTTTTAAGACCAAAAATGGAATCACCTTGTTAATGATGAGCTGAGAGGAATTGTATAAAACAGACTCACAATCCAGAATAAAAAAATATCTTCAGTATTTAAATGAAGGCTGTTGAAGAAAAGAAAGCAGTTTGAATATCTGTCTGATGAAGATTTGGCCACAATATTTAAAAAGTCAGAATTCCTTCACTGTTTTCTTTAGATAAAAAACTTCAGAAATTCTGCCTCAACTGCCACACTGATTTTGGACTAGCGATAAATTATTAAACACTGTCAAAAGGACAAAGTGGCCACCAACAGACTGGGAAAAGTCTTTACTAATCCTACATCCGATAGAGGGCTAATATCTAATATATACAAAGAACTCAAGTGTTTAGACTCCAAAGAATCAAATAATCCTATTAAAACTGGGGTATAGAGCTAAATAAAGAATTCTCAACTGAGGAACAGTGAATGACTGAGAAGCACCTAAAGAAATGTTCAACATCTTTAGACCATAGGGAAACGCAAATCAAAACAAACCTGAGATTACACCTCATGCCAGTCAGAATGATTAAGATCAAAAACTCAGGTGACAGTAGATGCTGGAAAGGATGCGGAGAAAGAAGAACACTGCTCCACTGTTGTGATTGCAAGCTGGTATAACCGCTCTCTCTGGAAAACATTCTGATGGTTCCTCAGAAAACTGGACATAGTATTGGACATAGGTATACCTGAGGACCAAGCTATACCACTCCTGGGCATATACCCAAAAGATGCTCCAACATATAACAAGGACACATAGTCCACTATGTTCAAAATAGCTTTATTTATAATAGCCAGAAGCTGAAAAGAACCCAGATATTCTTCAACAGAGGAATGGATACAGAAAATGTGGTATATCTATACAATGGAATAGTATTCACGTATTAAAATCAGTGAGCACATGAAATTCTTAGGCAAATGGATGGAACTAGAAAATATCATCTTGAATGAGGTAACCCAGTTAAAAAATGCAAATGGTATGCACTCATTGATAAGTGGATATTAGCCCAAAGCTTGGAATACCTAAGAAAAAATTCACAGATCATATGAAGCCCAAGAAGAAGGAAGATCAAAATGTGCATGCTTCATATCTTCTTGAAGGGACAACAAAATACTCACTGGAGGAAATACAAAGACTGGAATAGTGACTGAAGAAAAGGTTATCCAGAGACTGCCCCACCTGGGGATCCATCTCATATGCTGCCACCAAACCTAGTCACTATTTCTGATGCCAAAAAGTGCTTGTTGACATTAGCTAGACATGGGTGTCTCCTAAGAGGCTTTACCAGAGTCCTACTGAGACAGATGAGGATGGTTGTAGCCAACCATGGGTCTGAACAAGGGGACCCCAATGGAGTAGATAGAGAAAAGACTGAAGGAGCCAAAGCATTTGGAACAGCATTGGAAGAACAATAATATCAACCAACCAGACACTCCAGAGCTTTCAGGGACTAAACCACCAACCAAAGAATACACATTGACAGACCCATGAGTTCAGCCACATATGTAACAGAGGATGTCATTGTCCAACATTAATAACAGCCATTGGTCCTGTGAAGGTTCATTTCCCCAGTGTACGGTAATGCCAAGGCGTTGAGGTTAGAGTGAGTGGGTGGGAGTGGGAGCATCCTCATAGAAGAAATGGGAGAGTGGAGGTGGTATTGGGGAGGGAGGGAAGGGGATAACATTTGAAATGTAAATACAAAAAATATCCATGAAAAGTAAAATTTAAAAAAGTACCTTCTTTCTCAAGCTTGGTTTCAAAGCTTCTTTTTTAAAAGTCACTCACTTTCAGCCCCATTAAGACAAATTGTGCTCCCTTCTTGTGTGTTTTCTCTTGTTATATACCACAGTTCTAATAATGAATGTTCTTAAAAGTAGTTTATATGAGCAGGAAATGAAAGTCTATAACCTCCTGATTATCACAGATCAACGTTATGTCACAGCTGAAAACAAATTCTTATTGACCTGTAAGTAAGTATAGAAATTTTCCCCAGCTGAGGGTGAAAAGAATGGGAAATCCTCAAGTAAGCAAGTACCCTTAAAATTGGGGTAATTGTAGGTCATACACAATGGCAGTATGTCCACGGACATATACATATTTATTTTCATAATAAATCTTTTATGAAGTAGCATAAATGTAAGGAAAAATTTCAAAATCACTTTTATATACAACTTTACTGTCTATATAAATCTGGTACTAGGAATATCAGGACCACTTCACATATTTTAGAAATATGAATGTACAAGTTCACACACATATCTACATTTATATATATATATATATATATATATATATATAATGTTGCATTAAAGCACCAAACAATAAAGAAAACCTCACACCATTTCACTTATGAATATTGATGCAAAAATACTCAACAAAATTCTTGCAAACTAAATCCAAGAAAGTAAAATCAAAATCATCATTCATCACAATCAAGTAGGCATCATCCCAGGGATGTAAGGTGGGTTCAATATACAAAAAATCCACTAACATAAACCACTATAAACAAGCTAAAAGAAAAAAAAACCACATGATTATCTCCTTAGATGCAGAAAACGCATTTGACAAAACTCAACACCTCTTCATGTTAAAAGTTTTGGAAAGATCAGGAATTCACGACCCATAGTTATACATAATAAGAGCAATTTTCAGCAAACCAACAGCAAATATCAAATTAAATGGATAAATAATTGAAACAATTCCACTAAAATCAAGGACAAGATCAAGACGTCCACTATCCCCATATCTATTCAATATAGTACTCAAAGTTTTAGCTAGAATAGTAAGACAACAAAAGGAAATCAATTTAATGGCAAATTGGCAAAGAAGAAGTCAAAGTATCACTATTTGCAGATGATATGATAGTATACATGAGCAATTCCAAAAATTCTCCCAGAGAACTTCTAAAGCTGATAAATAACATCAACAAAGTGGCTAGGTATAAAATTAACTCAAGTAAACAAGTAGATTCCCTTTAAGTAAATGATAAATAGGCTGAGAACAGACAGTCAAAAATAATGTAAAATATCTTGTGGTGACTCTAACCAAACAAGTGAAAGATCTGTGTGACAATAACTTCATGACTCTCAGAAAAGATATTGAAGATCTCAGAAAATGGAGAGACCTCCCATTCTCATGTATTAGCAGAATTAACATAATAAATATGGCCATACAAAACCAACCTATAGATACATAGATACAGCATTATCCTCATCAAAATCTCAACACAATTCTTCAAAGACATGAAAAGCAATTCTCAAATTCGTCTGGAAAAGCAAAAAAAGAAAAAAAGTAGGGAAAACAATTCTTAATAATAGAAGAACTTCAAGGGGGAATCACCATCCCTGACCTCAAACTGCACTACAGAGTAACAGTACTAAAACCTGCATGGTGGGGTTGGGGATTTAGCTCAGTGGTAGAGTGCTTGCCTAGCAAGCGCAAGTCCCTGGGTTTGGTCCCCAGCTCTGAAAAAAAGAAAAGAAAAAAAACCTGCATGGTATTGGTACAGAGACAGACATATTGATCAATGGAATAGAATTGAAAACCCAGATATAAAACCACACACTTATGAACATGTGATCTTTGACAAAGTAGCCAAAAATAGACAATGGAAAAAAGAAAGCATCTTCAATAAATGGTGCTGGTCTAACTGTCCATCTGTATGTAAAAAGTGAAAATAGACCCATATGTGTCACCTTACACTAATTCAAGTCCAAGTGGATCAAGAACCTCAATTAAAACAAGATACACTGAAACTAATAGAAAAGAAAGTAGGAAAGAGCCTTGAACTCATTGGCACAGTGGGAAATTTCCTTAATAGATCTTCAGTGGCTAAGGCTTTATGATCAAGAATTGATAAATGGGACCTCATGAAATTGGAGAGCTTCTGTAAGGCAAAGGACATATTCAACACGAAAATTGGCACCCAACAGATTGGGAAAACCCAACATTTGATAAAGGGCTAATATCTAAAACTATAAAGAACTCAAGAAGCTAACCAATAAAATAACTAAACAAAACAATCAAAAATAATGGAGAATACAACTAAACAGAGAATTCAAAACAAAGAAATCTCAAGTGGCTGCTAAGTACTTAAAGAACAAAGACTCTGGTGATCAAGGAAATGCAAATCAAAACTACCATGAGATTATACCAATCAAAAAGGCTAAGATCAAAAACTCAGGTAACAGTACATGATGGTAAGGATGTGGAGAGAAAGGAACACTCCTCCATTAGAATTTCATAATGATACAACCACTCTGGAAATCCATCTGGAGGTTCTTCAAAATAATTGGAAATAGATCTACCTAAAGATCCAGCTATACTACTCTAGGGCACGTACACAAAAGATTTGCCATCATTGCACAGGGGTACATATTCCTCTATGTAAATAATAGCCTCATTTGTGATAGCCAGAAGCTGCAAACAACCCAGATGTCCCACAACACAAGAATAGATACAGAAAATGTGGTTCATTTAGACAACGGAATACTACTCAGCTGTTAAGAATGAGGATATCCTGAGATTTGCAGGCAAATGGATGGAACTAGAAAAAAACATCCTGAGTGAGATAACCCAAATTCAAATTTCATACATGGTATTTACTCACCAATAAAGGGATCCTAGCAAAAAAGTACAGAACACCCAGGATACAGTCCACAGAATTCAAGAAGCTTAACAAATTAAAGGGCCCAAGTGAGAATGACTCAATTCTATTTGGGAGGGAGAAGAAACCAATCTCGGTGTTGAGGGATGGAGAGAGGGAGCGACCTAGGTGGGAACAGGGATAGGGAGGGGATGAGGGGAACATGACCACATATTGGGGGAAACGGGACTGAAGACCTGAGGGCCAGCATAAAAAAATGGAAACAGGCAATCTCCGGAGTTAGGAGGTGAGAGGACCCTCTAGAATGTACCAAAGACCTGGAAGGTGAGAGATTCTTAGGAATAAAAGGGAGGGAACTTAGATGAATGCTCTACAGTGGGTAGAGGGAACTTGTGAAGCCCACCTCTGTAGAAAGACAGGCCATCAAGTGGAGGAATTGGACTGCTATCCCACAGGTGAAATCTCTGACCCAGAATTGTTCTGGTCTGAAAAAACCGCAGGGTCAAAAATGAAGAAGAGCCTGAGGGCAATGAGGTCAAGTGACAGGCCCAAATTGGGATCCAAGTCCAGGGGAGGTTCCAAGGCCTGACACTAATACTGATGCTATTTTGTGTTTACAGAAAGGAACCTAGCATGACTGATCTCCAAAAGGCAGAATAGGCAACTTAAAGAGTCAAATGCAGATAGTTAAACCCAACCAATGGACAAGTCCTGGGACCACTGTGGTTGGATAAGAGAAAGGCTGGAAGAAGCTGAGGAGGGAGGCAACCCTGGAAGATCAGGATTCTCAACTAACGCTTACCCCTGAGATATCTCAGACACTAAGCCACTAACAAGGCAGCATATATGTGATAAGAGGTCCCCCAATAATCAGAATGACTAAGATCAAAACCCCAGGAGACAGCACATGTTGGTGAGGATGTGGAGAAAGGAACACCTCTCTGTTGCTTGTGGGATTGCAGACAGTACAATCACTCTGGAAATCAATCTGGAGGTTCTTCAGAAAATTGGAAATAGATCTACCTGAAGCCCCAGCTATGCCATACCTGGGCATCTATGCAAAAGATGCCCCACCATGCCACAGGCGCACATGTTCCACCATGTTCATAGCAGCTTGGTTTGTGATAGCTAGAAGCTGGAAACAGCCCAGATGTTCCACAACAGAAGAATGGATATAGAAAAAGTGTTTCATTTACACATGGAATACCACTTAGCTATTAAGAAAGAGGATATTCTGAGATTTGCCGGCAAATTAATGGAACTAGAAAAATATCATCCTGAGTGAAGTAGTTCAGACTCAAAAGGACATGCATGAATATCAACCAGAAAAGGTACAGAACACCATAGGATACAATCCATTGAACACAAGGAGGTTAAGAAGCCAAAGAGCCCAAGTGAGGATGCTTCAATTCCACTTGGAAGGGAGAAGAAAGCAATCAAAGGGGATGGGAGGAAGGGAGGAACCTGGGTCAGAAAGGGGACAGTGAGTGGAAGGGGGGAACATGATAAGTATTGGGTGTTGGGAACCAGATTGAAGCCCAGAGGGACAGCAGAATGTAAACAGGCATCCTTGGGAGGTAGGAGGTGGGGGACCCTCCAGAATGAACCAGAGACCTGGGAGGCTAGGGACGCTCAAGACTCAAAGGAGGGACTTTATATGAAATGCCCTAGAGTGGCGAAAGGGAACTTAGTGAATCCACCTCCAGCAGAAAGACAGGGCATTAAGTGAAGGATGGGGTTGCTATTCCACAGCCAAAACTCTGACTCATAATTCATCCTGTCTGAAAGAACCGCAGTGATGGAAATCTAAGAGTCTGAGGAAAAACAGCTCCAGAGACAGGCCCAAAGGGGGATAAAGCTCAAGGGGAGGCTGGACACCATTACTGAAGCTATGGAGCACTCACAAACAGGGTCCTATCATGACTGCCCTCCAAGACCCAACAAGCAACTGAAAGAATCAGATTTCGTTATTTGCACTGAACCAATGAACAGAAGCTGCTGACCTCTGTGGTTGAATTAGGGAAAAGCTGGAAGAAGCTGAGGAGAAGGGCGACCCTGTAGGAGGACCAGCAGTCTCAATTAACCTGGAACCCTGAGATCACTCATACACTGGATCACCAACCGGGCAGCATGCACCAGCTGATATGAGGCCCCCAACACATATACAGCAGAGAACTTTCAGGTCTGGACTCAGAGAAGATCCACCTAACCCTCAAGATACTGGAGGACCCAGGGCATAGGGAGGTCTGGTTGGGCCAGGGATGGTAGGGGTGGAGAAATCCTTGTGGATAATTTGGAGATGGGGAGAAGCATGGGATGTGGAACAGTCAGAGGGTGGACCGGGAAGGGGATACTACCTGTCTTGTAAAAAAAGATTAATAAAATTTTAAAAAATCAAGCAGTTAAGTTGTTAATTATAAAAAATGGTGTAATTGTCAAATGATTAATTTATTATTCATTCATTTGTAAGCATAGTTATAGATACTGTATAGATGGTATGGGAGATAATTTTCGACAGAGAATTAATGCCATATTCTGCATAGGAGATTAAATATAGTCTTCAGAGACAGGTTTTTTCTACAATGTAAAGAACCCGGGTTACTCCTTAATTTTAAACAACTTGAAATATTTTATTAGTCTCTTAAAAGTGCTCATAAATTTTTTCTGCTTAAATACAAATATCTTGAACAATATCCACACCATGTTTATTTTTTTTCCGTATAATGATTGTATGTGTCATGGTCCTGGAATTCCACTAAGACTTTTGTGACATGTAAGGTGTTTTACTTTCAAGCTTGATCTGTAGATGAATCGAACACTAATGCTAGCAGTGTGTTGCTAACATTATCTTAATCTTCTAGCATCAATTTACCCCAGTGGAGCTAAGTTATCTGTAGTTTTTGTGCTCTGTAACTTTGTATTACATTCATGTCATCAAAAGAAAAGGTGTGGGAATTATCTAGGGAATTGTTTTTCAGTTGTTACTACCAAGCTCTCATGGTTTCTCTAACTAAACATTGAAAGTGTGAGAACTAGATGCGCTTAAGTCCCCTGGGTAATTAAGCACCTGAAATCTTGAGTTTTCTTTTGATACTTTTAAGTGTTGAAAACTAGCAAATGCAAATATAAAAGTTTCAATTCTTTTTTTTTTAGTGAAAAAAATTGCCATATGACATTTTTCAGATGAAGAAAAAAGACATATGGTGAAGTGTCTCTGTGAGACTCCCAAGTCAGTGTAATATTGCCAGGGATAAGATTTTAAACTTGTACTTTACAACAAGACATCCAAAAGCAGATGTACATAGGACATCGTTTATAATAATTGAAAAAAACACATATATGCTTTATTAACTAATTATCTATTAATTATAGAAAAGTCCATTAATAATGTCAATTTGACTCACTAATGTAATCTGCTACAGAGTAGAATGGTATATTTTAAGTGCATGTAAATATTTTTACACGTAAATTACATAATATATAGGTGCCTTATTATATAGGTGAATTAAGTACTTCCTAAAGACAACTTCGTACATACATGCTGGTGAACACTGATAACTACTTGAAGTGAGATAGTCTGGAGAACACTTTCTCACAGCCACCTGGCACATGGTTTTTAAAATAATCTTAAAAAAATAAGCATTGATAAAATGCTAGTCCTTTGACAGATTCGTTTCTTAATTCAGAAAAAGTATGTTTACAAAGAAAAATATCATTATCAAAAGCCAAATTAGTATGTGTAAAAGATGTACACATACACACTTCTCATTCATGGGAACGTTACTAGTTGATTGGTTGATTTTCTCTACATTTCATATTTCCCTATGCATATTTATGATAGCATAGGAGGGGAGAGTTCTGATAATCAATTATTGGTATTTATTTTGAGGGTTAATGTTATGTAATGAGTTTGATAGTAAATATTTATATTGCTGATACTTCTGCTTTAAATTGACCCTGGCTGTGCATTTTTATTAATATATTTCGTTTGTGTATTTTTTCCATATTTGCTATTATTATCCTGACAAACTTTAGCCAAATTTTCTGGGTCAGATGATCTGACACAGAAGCAACAATGGATAAAAAACAATCTACTTAATGTGACTTTAGTGTGAATCACTTCCACAAAATTCTGCATTAAGATACAGAAATGAAGGACTGTGTTCCCCTTATGATAGTAATAATTCCTCAGTATAAACTTTCAATTCTTTTCTGGAAATTGAAATAAAACTGTGCCTTTCTTAGGGGGTCACTTTTCATGAACCAAAATATGTATTTTAAGTGAGCTGTACTGGTCAAAATTCTTCTTTTTGTTAAAATTTTAATTTTTGTTTGTTTGTTTCTCATTGGGGATAGTGAGGCATTTTCGTAATCCCAGCACTCAGGACACAGAAGCAGGAATTTATCTAATTGAGTTTGAAGAAAATCTACTCTATAAAGACTAGACATAGGTTTCAGGACACCCATAGCTACATAGAGAGACCCTGTTTCAAGAAATAGCTCTTCGCTTTTCAAGAGAAATTTATATTGATTTGAACAGTTAATATTTTGTTAGTCATTATAAAAGAACACACCTGCCTTTTTTCTTTTAAAAATCATTTTACCTGCTCTTTTATGATGAAGCTGTTTACAGATTTTTGTTTTTGTTTGTTTTTTGTCTGTTTTCATTGATTATTTTATTTACATTTCAAATGTCCCTCTTCCACGATTTCCCCTCTGCAACACTCCTAGCCCATCTGCTTCCCCCTGACTCTATGAGGGTGTCCCCCCACCATTCCTGCCTTTCTGCTCTACCATCCCCTCACCTACACTGGGGGCATGGAGCCGTCACAGGGTCAAAGGCTTCCACTCCCATTGATATCAGATAAGGCCACCCTCTGCTACATGTGCAGCTGGAGCCATGGCTGCTTCCATGTGTACTCTTTCGTTGATGGTTTAGTTCCTGGGAGTTCTGGATAGTCTGTTTAGTTGATATTGTTCTTCCTATGAGGTTGCAAACCCCTTAAGCCCCTTCAGACCTTTCCCTAAGTCCACCATTGGGTCCTAGAATTTAGTCTGATTGTTGGCTGTGAACATATGCATCTGTACTGGTTAGCCATTAGTAGAACTGTTCAGGGGAAGTTATACCAGGCTCCTGTCAGCAAGCACTTCTTGGCATCAGCAAAAGTGTCTAGGTTTGGTGTCTACAGATGGGATGGATACCAAAGCAGGGTACATATTAATCTTATGGATTATATTGACATTTTTCTGAACTTTTAACCATTCAAGTTTAAATTTTATTTGATTAGAAAATAACATTAGAAGAAAATCTTGAACTAGAAACCAACATATGAAAAATAAGATTCCTTATTATATACCTTTTAAATTACAGAATCATTTTTCTTGCTATTGATTTATATAACTAGTCTTTTTCCAGAACTCTTTTAAAAATATGGAAAAATATTGGAAGTCTTTAATTTATTTTTATTGATTTGTACAGGCAATATTTTGTTACTCATAAAAAATGAATACATCTGTCTTTTTCTGTCTTAAAATTATTTAAAATATTTTTCAGAATATGAAAATATGTTTCAGAATACTGTTAGAGAAAGCAAAGAAAGAAAAATAAAAAAATGGGCAAAATATAATTGTAAATGTCACTTTTGTTTCCTCAGATGAAGTGAACTGATTAGAGATGTACCCAAGCTGTGTGAATACATGGCTTTGACTGAGATCAGAGATTTCCTTCTCTCTTTTAACTCTTCCTAGCTATAGGCCTGGATGCTTCTAGCTGAAGTACAATTTAATCTTCCAAGCTAACTGATTCAATCTGGCTTCTCTGGGCTTCTGACTTGAATTGACTCTACCTAGACCCATACTAATTTTCTCAATCTGTTTTAATATTCTGGTTCCTTTCCATTTTTTTCCTCACTCGGCCCTTACATGTGTCTAGCTTGTTCACTCTGAAACTTTTTTTTCTGTAAATCTGTCCTGTTACAAATGTCATACACACACACACACTGCACACCACACATTACACACCACATACCTCAAATATAAACTTTTTTCTCTTACATTGCTGTCTCTTCTGTTCTTATGAGAATTGGGCACATCCTGTCTCCAACTCAGTTTGTCAAATCTTACTCGGATTCATCACTTTGTCATCCCCTCAACAGGATATCACTTTCAAACATGGCTGCTTCCTTCCACAAACTAACCTTACTGTGTTTATTAGAGATTAAAGGTGTGTACTAAGGGCATATTTGTATGCCAGCCAGATCATGCTGTAATCCAGTTCATGTCTTTGAATATGATTTCTTGTCAGAGCAGCCATATTGCTGGATTAAAATTCCTCTACACAAAACCAACCTTCCAATAAATAAATACACAACATATTTAGGGCAGAAAATACAGAGATGTATTTAAGAGTAAAACCTAATCATCTTAAGTCTAGTTAATGACTTTCTTGTTATATAAAAATTGTGTCCTAATGTCTCTGAGTGTACTTAATCCAATCTCATAAATGAGTAAATCATACAGCAGTTCATACTTGCATGAAATACATATTTACCTGGGGAATACTGTGTTGGGATTACAAGTATCAGGAAATTATTATTGAGAGGGGGAAAATAAATAGAGGGGCATGATTGCACATACTCTAAGACATGTCTTGGTAAGAGCACCACATCTGTTATAGATAAGTCTTCTGAATGCTTTGCCATGGAATAGATGTTTCCTCGCTATGACTATAATCATTCCTTCTGTTTCCTGGTCTCTTTTCCTGCCTTTGTCTCTGCCTCTCTTTCTCTGTTTCTGTCTCTTGCTCTTTCTAATCTCAATTTCACTCCTTATCTTTCTGTAGGACATAGTCTCATGCAGTTCAGATGTTGTAGCCAACAAAGATATTCTTCTATTCCCAAAATGTTGGCATTACATCCAAGTTCTAATGTCTTATTCTTTTAAGGCTTCAATTTCTCACAGAGGCACACATCGTTTTATGTTGTGAACAAAAAAATATTGTTTTGTTAATTCTTGAGTAAAGGGAATAATATCCCCAAAGTGCTTCTATATCTGGATACATTGGATCTATTCCTTCTGACGGGAACAATTTTTTTGTGTGGCTAATGCTGTTAAAAAGGAAAGAAGAAGACAGATTAATTAATCAATATCTCCTGTGGGTGTTTAACAGAAAGGCCAATGCAAAGGGCAGGCACTGTCATTATCTCTATGTGGTCTGATTACAGTGATTTTGTGATCCAGAATAAAAAAATGTTGAAAAAAAAGAGAAATTTCCATGAGCTTATATTATAAATATAACTTTGGAAAGAAGAAAAAGCTCCTACAGTTACATAAAAAGGTTTAATTCCACTTAACATCTGGCAGTCCCATAGATTGAAATGTGTGATTAAGTTAGATTGTCATAGCCAGAATTATTATTATCTTATGCTGACACTGTATATATATTAACAAGTCTAAGGGCTCTGCTTATCAAATGAAAATTTCAGCAGGAAACAGCACAGTGTCTCTCTGTGTGTAATAAACTTACACAATAGATATACACACTGAATCACACAGGCACACAAACATATACTCCCATACATAGACAGACATGAAAACACACACACACACACACACACACACACATCACATACATGCACATACTCATACCCACACAATACATGCATATACTGTCATGTATTCTCACACTCAAACACAACCCACACACACAAACACACACACTCTCAAACAAGTGATAGTGAGAAATCAATTGCTGGCCAGTATCTTGTTGTTTCGGTAGTACAACTTGACATTGAAGATGGTGATACTGCCAGTAGTTCAGTTTCATTACTCAGGACTATTTGAAGAAAGTGTTTATCAGCTTTAGGAGGTTCATGGTAGAATTTCTACTTTATCAGATAAGATATTAACACAGAAGTTGGCACCAGAAACTGTTACTATGATACACCTGACCATGTGTTTGTTTGGAAAAATATGAAATGTTTTGGAACTTTGGACTAGAGAAGCAATTGGACACTTGAAGCACGACAGAATATGCAATCCTTTAGCAACATTGAAAAAAGGGGGGGTACTCAGAATGATTTGAAGTATAGAGTCCCAGCTCAAGAAGTTTCAGGAGGAAGACTATTAGTATATGACCTAGAAACCATTCTTGTGATATTTTGACAAAGAATGTGGCTGCATTTTGCCCTTCTCCAAAAAAAAAAATCTATTGGAGGCTAAATTGGAGAGTTTTGGATTAATGGCATTGGTAAAGGAGATTACAGGATATGACTCTTTCATAGGAAGCTAAGCAAGAAAAACTAGAATATACACAGTTTTAGTCTAAGAACTCCAGGAAGTGTAAGGAAGCTAAATCATGCTCAGGAGACAAGTTTTAAAAGGCCAAAGCTAATTGGAATGAAAGATGTAGTGGCATCAAAGTAAGACCAAACCCAGGTAAGCTTTTAAATTTTAAAAAGGAATTTAAAATAAAGCTTAAAAAGTGATGCAAACTGAAGCAAACAGGAAACTGATGAATATGTGTTTGAATGAGGTGGTTAATTTCCTGCACCAACAAGCAGCAGAACTTGGCAGCTCCAGTCATGTTATTCTGGCTTTAGAGTCAAGGATACAAGAAAGAGATTATGGAATTTCTCTGCAGCTAAGGAAAGTTGCCGAAGCCAAGCATGTGTCAGGGGTATGTGTTCCTGCATGGAGGAACAGGGAGGCCATTTTGTGAAGCTGTGATAGTAAAAACCTGGAGTTCATTGGAGACACCAAGATGGTGGACATGGTAATATTAGACACCTGCCCAGGGTGACTGCCAAAGAGAATGTGGAAACCAAAAGAGAGAATCGTGTTTTAGTCAACAAAACCGAAAGGAGTTGGGAAACTTGAAGAGCCCCTTGATATCAGACATGGAGATATGTGTTTAGAATTTGCCCTGCTGGTTTTAAGTCTTGCTTTGATCCAGTATTCTCTCACTATGCTTTATTTCCTCCTGTTTAGAATGACAATGTACCATTGTATGTTGGATGTATGGTGGTGCTTTGAATATAAATGACCTACCCAGGCTCCTATATTTAAATGTAGCATGACTTAAGAGGGATTGGAAGGTATGGCTTTGTTGGAAGAAATATGTTCCTGGAGGTTGGATTAGGGGTTTGTTTCAAATATTCAATTCAGACACATTGTCTTTCAGCTGCCTTCAAATTCAGATGTAGAGCTCACAGCTACCATGTCTGTCTGTATGCCCTTATGTATAAAACTATGAAAATAATAGACTAAAACTCTGAAATTTTAAGAAAGTCCCAATTAGATGCATCCTTTTCTTTTTCTTAAAATATATTGTTTTTGTTTGTTTATTTATTTATTTTTCTATTTATTCCTTCATTAATTAATTTATTTGTTTTTTATTCATTTTACATCACGATCACAGGCCCCTACCTCCTCTCTTCCAAGTTGTTCTCTTACTAATCCTTTACCCCATTTCCCCTTGTCTCTCCTCAGAGAAGGAAAGTCCCTTTTGGGTACCATCCCACCCTGGGACATCTAGTCCCAGTAGGTCTAGGAACATCCTTTCCTACCAGGACCTAACATGACAATCCAGTAGGGCTAATGCAGATCCAATGACAGGGAACAGAAACTGACATTCCCTATTCTAGTTGATAGGGGGCCCACATGTAGACTGAGATGCATGTTGGCTACAAATGTGTATGGGCTCAAAATTCAGCTTCTCCATGCTCCCTCATTGCTGGCCCAGGCTCTTTGAGCCTCCATGGTCCCTGCGTAGTTGATTCTGGCTTTTCTTGTGGTGTCTTGTCCCCTCTGATTTGCTCACTGTATCCCCAATTCTTCCACAAGATTCTTCAGGCTCCACTTGATGTTTGACGATGGATCTCTGCATCTGCTTCTACTGCTGTTGGATGAAGTCTGTTGGGAGACAGTTATGCTAGGCTCCTGTCTGCAAGCATAGGAGAGTATCATTTAGGGTTGGCTCCCTCACAGGGAATCGGTCTCAAGTTGGGGCAGTCATTTGTTGGCAATTCACTCAGTCGCTGGTCCATCTTTACCACTGCATATCTTATAAGAAAGATAAATTTTCTTTTGAAGATTTTGTGGGTGGATTGATGTGCCCTTCCCTCCTTTGGGAGTCCTGCCTGGCTACATGAGTAAGTCACTTCAGTCTCTATATCCCTCTCTGGTAGGAATCTCAACTAGTGTCACTCTTATAGACTTCCCATATCCTTTGGTTCCCAGGCTTCCTGCTGGTCCCTAGAGATATCCCCCAAATTTGCATTCTTCCCCCCCATCTGATTGCTATTCCTTGCCAGTTCCCTACCCAGTTCCCTCTCTTCATCCATATCTGATGACGATTTAGTTTTCCCTTAAGAGTAACATTCGGGTATCCTCACTTAGGACCTCATTATTGCCCAATGTCTTTTAGTCTCTGGGTTGTAGCATGATTGTCCTGGACATTTTGAGTAATGTCCACTGATAAGTGAGTACATACCATATCTATCTTTCTGACTCTGAGTTACCTCACTCAGGATGAGATTCTCAAGTTCTACCCATTTGCTTACAAATTTAATATATACACCTTTAATAGCTGAATAGCATTCCATTTTGTAGATGTATCAAGTTTTCTTTATCCATTCTTTTGTTCAGGGACATCTAGGTTGTTTTCAGTTTCTGGTTTTTATAAATGTAGCTACTATGAACATAGTTGAACAAGCCTCTTTGTGCTATAGTAGGGGCTATCTTTTGGGTATATGCCAAGGAGTAGGATATGTGGGTCTTGAGATAGAATTATTCGCAGTTTTCGGAGAAACTACCAAATTGATTTACAAGGTAGTTGAACAAGTTTGCACTCCCACCAGAAATGGAGGAATGTTCCCTTTGCTCTAAATCCTCCCCAGAATGTGCTGTCCCTTGAGATTTTATCTTAACCACTCTGACTATCCATAAGCTGTCTTTATTATGTCCCCAATCTTTACAGGATTTTATCATGAAAAGGTATTGAGTTTTGTCAAAGGTCTTTTATGCATCTAATGAAGTGACCATATGGCTTACAGAAATTCTATAAAGAATTTATAAATAATAACATAACTCACTCCAACTGACTCCAGCTGACCTAGATAGCAAACAGTGTTACAAACATCCCTCACAGTTTATCAAGCAATATCGACATGTAGTGTCCATCTTTCAGAATATCTTCTATTTCTAGCAAATGATTTTCACAATAAAAGCAGATGCATTACGCAAGTCAGGGACAACGGACATAATTAAAGAGGGAGCTTTGCAATGGATGATGTTATAAAAGTGGATTACTTGAGAAATCTAAAACAAAGTATTTTTTATATTATTCTCTTAAAGGCATATTAAACAAATGCATTTATAACACAATAGGATACTAGTTTTAAGGTTTAACTACCTTTATATTATCTACCTTAGCTGTGAAATGCAGCAAATATTCTAGTTTCTTTGAAAATAAAATTTTGTTTATAATAATGTACTGCTGCAATTTCCCTATGAATTTCAAACATCCTGTGAACATCAAACCAAGATGCCTTCTCATGTTCATCACCTATTCACAACCGTCAGGAAATAGAAACAGCCTAGCTGTCAATCAGCAGACACATGGATTATAGAACAATGGCACATTTATTCCATAGAAAATTATTCAACTGCCTAGATATACTAATTATAAAATTTGCAAGATAGAATCTCTAATGCTTCGATGAGAGTACAACTATCGTTAACCCATATCTGAAATCAGCAAGTACGAATACGTTAACCCATCCATAAAAAAGACTACAGTATTCTAATTTTATTACACAGCATGATGACTTTTTGTCACTAATGAGTAGATTAATAAACAAAATGTAAAATATTCTTCCTACTATGAAAAATCACAGTGTATTATAACATTCACAGTTGTTACTTCATAAAACTTTCCCTAATCATTTCATTAGTAGTACCAAGGATATTTTATCAATTTATATTTGTTTTCATTTATATTATTTTATATTTTTATTTATATTCATATCATTGTAATATATGTCAATATATTAAATAGATAGAATGAACTTGTTTTTAATGATTAGTGATTTCTAGCATTAAGAAATCGTAATGTAATATATCACATTTTATTCCTTTGTTGAGTTGAAAAAATATCAAACTTAGTTACCTTTTTATAGAATGATGGCAATATTGAAGTCTGTTCCTGACTATGAAGACCTCATCCCATTTTCTGCCCATCATGTTCTACAATATGTCTTATATCACTGTTAACAGCAAATCCAGTTCTTTATTTTTACTTACTTAACTCACAGAAAAGATTTTATAAAATAAAACAAATTTAAAATTAAATATGAAAATATATAATTATTAATTTATAAAACTACTTATATGTTTGTATAGTCAGCTATAACCAAGTTTAAGAGAATTGAAAGATAACCACAATCTGAATAAAATATTTATACTTATGAAATAAAATACCTATTTGAAAAAAGGATTTTTAATCTTAAGTATAATTTGAACTTTTAAACACATTTGCATAACAAGACATGATAATACCCACATGTGACCCCAGCTCTGGAGGATGAAAGACAGGGACACAGGTATCTTTCTAGTTAGTCAGTTCAGTGAAGATGGCAAGCTTCAGGATCACTAATATAGCCTATCTCAAAAGCTATGGTGGAGAGTGATAGAGGGAGATATGTAATGTGGAATTCTGACTTCCATATGCACACATACAGACTCATGTGTGCACAACACACACACACACGCACACACCACACACACATACACACACACACACACACACATTCCACACACACAGTACATACGCAGTTACCAATATAAAGGTATTGAAATAAAGAAATAGTTAGCTAACCTAAATGACAATGAAATATATGAAAATGTATTTAATATCTTACACCAATACAGATTGTCAAATCTGAACATTAGTGACATATATGTATAGACATATCACAATAGCTAAGTTCTGAACTACCAGTTTCAAATTTTTGTGTTGACAAGACAGTATAGCAACATGATTTCTTGTTTATTGCTGGTGGAGTACAATATGGTACAGCCACTTGGGAAGACAGTTTGGCAGATTCTTTCAAAAGTAAATATTGCATTAAAATAAAATATAGATATGATGCTTTTACACATTTAAACAAATGAATGTGAAATGTATGTCCACCCATAATGTGTTCTCAAATATTTATACCACAGTGATTCAGAATGCTAAAACTTAGAAACAACAACATTCTTGTAGATGACAGTGAATAAAACTGGTGTGATGGCTAATTTTATATGCTAAGCCACAGTGTTTTGGAAAAGAGTAAAACCTAAATTGACCAGCTGTAAACAAATAACAGTATATGTTATTCTGTGTAGAGCTGTCACTCAATTATTTGGGACTTAAGTAAGAAGAAAAATGATGGCATCAAAGGAGAAACACCTTTGGGCTTGATCTATACCATGGGCACTCTTAAATTATGAGCAAGTTTCCCATCTTGTAGATTTTGAATAATAATTAGGTATGTCATAATGAATATTTTTCATATGTTTATGTACTTACTTTATCTTGTTTCTATGACAAAGTGACAAATATACCCTTTCACACCCACAATATCAGCTGTAAATAAAATGTAGAAAGAGCAATCAAACAGCACAAACTTATCAAACTTGTGCTTGTGAATACATTTTAAGTGTATTTTTTCCTATAAAGTAATAATACATTTCTCCCATCATCCACTGTTGAGCATTATTCTCTCTCTTCTGTTCCTTCAGAAACCCTCCATACTTTTTCTAATGCTGAATGAGAATTTTGCCTGCAGAAGTGTGGACTCCAGGTTAAGTTGCTCATCCATGAACCATCCTCAGTCCCTGCTCTTAGCCGATTGACTACCCCCAAAGCTAAGAAGCACTGCTTTGAAGAGTAAAATTAGCACAAATAAGGAATATAAGTGGTAGGACAGATTTTCTGAAAAGCTTTTGAGCACAAACTCTGTGCATCCTGGGGAGCTTAAATGCAGTCTAAAGGAAAGTAAGAAGATGATATGGATTACACTGAATGTTTTGTTTTTTTTGACAAGCACATCTTCCAAATCCATAATTATTTATTTTTGTACTGCAACAAAATACAACAGGCCATGAATTTTATTAATAAGAACTTATTTTTCACAATTTTGAAGATGGAATGTCTAAGACCAAGGAACTGACAGGCCCCATGTATAGTAAATGCTTGCTTTGTTCCTCTGAGGTGTTGCTTTGTGACTCTTACAGCTTAATGCCACAAATGGAGGTTCCGTCTTCATAACTTGATATCTTCATACGTGTTCCACTTCTACATGGTGTCATATCAACTTTGTGTATCATGTCTTGACCATAGGAAGTACCTTTAGTTTTTATCTTGTGAAAAGAGAAGAACCAGAGGAACACCAGAAGGCTTTATACTAGGGTCAAAGATGTAGTCTCCTGGACCTAGAATGTGAGAGATTAAAGCACAGAACAATTGAAAGATATACTAATATAAGAATAATTTAATGATACACTAGATATAAGAAAGGAAAGAACTTTAATGTAATATGATTATTCTTTGAAAAATGGTGTTTATTAAGAAAGCAAAGTACATGATGGCCAAGCAAGGCACAGATCTGTGAGTAGAGCGGAATGCCATTAGGAATAAATTTGCTGTTATATTTCTTTAGAAGATTAGTAGTATTTGGTTTGTTTCAAGCTCCCTATCCTATATAGTCTCATACGGCCTATCCAGTCACCCAACTAACATTGGGTATGATGTCCATTTCATGGAGTGTGCCCTAACTCAAATATGGTATTGGTCAGTTGCTCTGGCAAGTTTTGGACCTCTCTTGAAGCAACGTATCTTGCTAGAAGTACACCTTTGCAGACTGAGACATTTGTAGTTCGGTTGAAGCTTACCTCCCTCTTTTGGTAGCATGCAGAGTGTGTCTAGTAACATGAATAGTAGTCTGTATGGGTGAAGGCATTAGGTAGAAACCAGCTCCACTTCCATGTGTTTAATAAGTTGTTCAGGGCCTGTCTTTAGCAACAGAGCCTTACTCTCTCTGTGTAGAGAGCCATCAACAATGCACAGTAGTGAGTTGTTTGTGGGATTCCAACAGGAGGCTTTAAACTTTCTCCTGCATCAGGTAAAAGCAAACACAGAGAACCACACACAGGCAATGTGTAGAGAGTTAAAGATCTTGGAACACTCAGTACTAACAGGGACCTCTCCATCAAATTCCTCTCTTAGGGCTCAGGACATCGTGTGGAAGAGGAAGAGAAAAGTGTGACTTGAGGACAATGAAACAGGAAGTGTTTGTAGATAAAAAGTCTGGTGAATTTATATACTCACAGAGATCATGGGAGAGTTCACAGGCATCAATGGGCTCATAGTGCTTCAAGATGTGAACACATGCCCATTCATGACCATAAGCTATCTCCAATTGATTGCCAATTGCAAATGAAAGTTAACTTTCTCCAAGGTAGTCTAACTCAAGGAAACAAATCACCTTTAAAGTGTGCCATGCCCTTCAATAGATAGCCATCACAAAACAAACTTAATAGAATTGTCAGAGGCTCTTTGTTTCATAATCATTTTTAGTTTTGTATTATTTTTAATCTTTGCTCTTTTATATATTTATTATTTATTTACATTCCAGATGTTATTCCAAGCTTCTTTTTGGATAATATCCACTTATCAGTGAGTACATGACATGTGTGTTCTTTTGTAACTGGGTTGCCTCACTTAGTGTGATATTTTCAAGTTCCATCCATTTGCATGCGAATTTCATGAAGTCACTGTTTTTGATAGCTGAGTAGTACTCCATGGTGCAGATGTACCACATTTTCTGTATCCATTCCTCTGTTGAGGGATGTCTGGGTTGTTTCTAGCTCCTGGCTATTGTAAATAAAGCTCCTATGAGCATAGCTGAGCAAGTTTCCTTGTTATATATTGGAGCAACTATGCCCTGAAGAGGTATAGTTGAGTCCTCAGGTAGAACTACTTCCAATTTTCTGAGAAACCACCAGACTGATTTCCAGAGTGGTTGTACCAGATTTCAATCCAACCAACAATAGCGGAGTGTTCCTCTTTCTCCACATCCTCCCCAGCATCTGCTGTTACCTGAGTTTTTGATCTTAGCCATCCGGACTGGTGTGAGGTGGAATCTCAGGGTTGTTTTGACTTCCATTTTCCTGATGAATAAGGATGTTGAAAATTTCTTTAGGTGCTTCTCGGCCATTCATTATTTTTCAGTTGAGAATTCTCTTTATACCTCAGTACCTTACTTTTTAATAAGGTTATTTCACTCTCTGGAGTCTAGATTTTTGACTTATTTGTATATTTTGGATATTAGCATTCTATTGGATGTAGAATTGGTAAGGATCTTTTCCTAATCTGTTGGTTGCCGTTTTATCCGATTGACAGTGTCCTTTGCCTTACAGAAGCTTTTCAATTTTATGAGAACCGATTTGTCAATTCTTAATCTCAGAGCATAAGCCATTGACATTTTGTTCAGGAAATTTTCCCCATTGCAGTGTGTTGAAGGTTCTTTCCCACTTTCTCTTCTATTCATTTCTGTGTATCTGGTTTAATGTGGAGTTTCTTGATCCACTTAGACTTGAACTTTGTACAAGAAGATAAGAATGGATCAATTTGTATTCTTCTACATGCTGACCTCCAGTTGAAACAGCACCATTTGTTGAAAATTTAGTCTTGTTTTCCACTGGATGATGTTAATTCCTTTGTCAAATATCAATTGACCATAGGTGTATGGATTCACTTCTTGGTCTTCAATTCTATTTCATTGATCTACTGGTTTGTCTTTGTACCATGTGGTTCTTATCATGGTTGCTCTGTAGTATAGCTTGAGGTCAGGAATGGCGATTCCTCTGAAGTTCTTTTATTGTTGAGAATGATTTTTGATATCCTGGGATTTTTGTTATTTCATATAAATTTGAGAATTGCTTTTTCTATCTCTGTGAAGAGTTGAGTTGGAATTTTGATGAGGATTGCATTGATACATAGATGGGATTTTAGTTCTGCATCTTGCTTTAGAGGTGTGTTAGGGTATCCAGGGATTGGTGTGGTCGGAGAACTGCAATCTGATGTTGTCAAGTAGCATTGGTTTCTGTTGTTTATGTTCTTGTGCTTGCTTCTCGCCATCTGGTCATCTCTAGTGCTACCTGTTCTTACTGTCTGTGACTGGAGCTTGTCCCTCCTGTTATGCAGGTTGTGTAAGAACTCTTCAGCACCCAGCTGTCTCTGTGATCCTATGATTCTGGGATCCTGTGATTCTGAGATCCTGGGTGTGTCAGAGCTCCTGGGAGTCAAGCTTCTTCTATAATCCTGTGATTCTGGGCATCTCACAGTACCTGTGATCCTGGGCGTTTCAGAGACAGGCTCCTTCTGAGTGCTGTATGAGTTGATGCAGAGCCAGTGCCCCACCTCTGCTACAGGTGTAGGCTCAAAACAGAAGGAACTGTTACCACTGGCCGAAAGGGCCTGGGGTGGTTGTTTCCTGAATCCCTGGATCCCCAGGTGTCCCAGATACTCTGGGTGGTGTGGCAGATGCTGGGATCTCACCTGTGATCCTGGGCTTATTATAGCATCTGGGGCTTGAGCTTTCTCTGGGCATTATAGGAGGTGGTGCAGAATCAGCAACCCAAGTGGGTACAGGTTCCTTGTTTCATAATATTATATCAGGGTTTTATTTACTTTTCCCTTATCCTAAGAGATCATTTGCACATAAATTATGGCTTCCATTTGGGGCTTTTAAAGGGATTTGTTTTGTATGTATGAAGGTGTGTATGTTTGTCTTTCCATCTCTAAGTATGTCCTGTCCTTTTACTTTGAGTCTTTTCCTTATTTATTTATTGTTTTTTTTTGTCATATGTTTACTGCTCTAGAGGTAGTAATTGGGAAAGTGAAGCTGATAAATGATGGAGACTAAAGTCTCATTCAATAGTCAACTTTATTCAGAGCATCAGATAATTTCTACTCTAAGTAATGACATGAATACATTAGTAAATCAGAGTCATGAGCGCAAGCCACGTGTGATGGAGAAACCACATGCAGCAAACACGTTTTGTTTTTTTTTAAATAGAGGTATTTAAAAACATAACGACTGCCACTTATAATGAAGAATCTAAAGTAAACTCACTCCTATCTGATATACTTAGAAGATCACAAAAACAAAATCCAGTTTCCAGCTTTTGAAGAAACCGAGGCCACAAGACTCATCTTGTTTCCTTGGAGTTCTCTCACAAGCACTCAGAAATATTGTACAACTCTATTCTTCAACAATGTTCCAACAGTTGTATTCTGGTTATTTTTTTATTTATCTAATTTTACTATATTTCATTTTATTATTATGCCATAAATGCCGGTTTCTTTTTCCCCAAGGAGAGAAAGAAACAGTATGAATCCAGATTGGAAGATAGGTGGGAAGAAGTTAAGAAGAGAAGGGTCATAAGACTACTAACAGTAGGAGCATGTATGTCTCTAGCTACTTGACTTGTTCTTGGGACCCTTTTTCTCCTATTTGGCTATTTTCTCAACTTCTTGTGAGGGCATTTGACTTGTCTTACTGTGTTTTGTTTTGTCCTGTTTGGTTGTTTCTTTGAGGCAGTCTTTTTTCTGAATGGAGGTGTGGATGGCAGAAAGAGGAGATGAGGGATATGAGGAGTGGAGGGAGGGTAACTACAGTGTGGATGTATAAATGAAAGACGAATCTTAGTGCTGAGTGGGATGGGTGAGGGGGGAGAGGGGGGAAGAAAATTGACATAGCTGTTCATACCAGATTAATTGCATTAGGAAAAATAATACCTGGAAATAACTAAATTGGAAATTGGCTACACTTGCACGCCCAAGAGGCTTTGTCCAACAACTGATAAGAACAGAAACAAAGTCCCACCATCAGTCATTAGGTGAGCTCAGGGAATTTCTCAAAAGAGGAGAAAAAAAGGATTGTAGGAGCCTGAGTGGTGAAGAACACAGGAGTCATCTGGTTGCTTTGGAACAAGATGTAGAGCTTTCAGCTCCTCCATCTCCATTCCTGCCTGGATGCTGAAATGTTTTCCACCTTGATGATAATGGACTGAACTTCTGAACCTGTAAGCCAGCCCCAATTAAATGTTGTCCTTTATATGATTTGCCTTGGCCATGGTGTCTCTTCACATCAATGGAAACCCTAACTAAGAAAGAAATTCTATATACACTTAAGTCAATATATTGCTAATTATCAGAGAAAATGTAAGTGGTGATGTCAATGTCTTCACAAGAAAACACTGGTATCTGATATTTACTGCCCTATATAAATTGTGAAATAGTTACATTTAAATAGTTATCATAATAGGTTAGGGTTTTGATTTGTACCAATATCTGTCTCTACTATATTCGTAATATTAGTAATTTTATAGAAAATAGATATTAACAAATAAATAGAAACAAGTTCATCTGCATATAAAACGTGCAAAAATTCTGTTTTTCTCATCTGCTATTCTAAACTATTCATATCTTTATTTTTTCTATTATTAAAAATAATCAGAAGTTTACTTTATATCTATTAGCCACTAAAATTCACAAACTAATCATCGGTGACGATTTACACAATTGTCAAAAATGTAAGAAGAATAAGTACACCCATAATTTTGTTTCTACTGCTTGCAAATATATTTCTGTATTTATGGTTCATGAATGCTGATTACTTACAAGGTGTGTGACAGCAATCTTAAGAGATATAAATCGCAGATCTCTCAAGGGCAGAACCAAAGCTACATTAACAGTAATCTTCAATCAGGCCATATTTTTTCCAATTTGCAAAAGCGGTCTCAAATATGTCAGTATTCTTGTGTTAGTGAAACAACTATATGCATCACATAATAAACATAAAAATGTGTATTTTAAGAAACCTTAGAAACTCATTGGCTAATGTGTTAAATAACATACCCAAGCTGCGTAGATTTTTTTAAAGTAATTTTATTAAGGGAAAAATAAATATTTGCTAATTTTATAGTAATCTTCTACACCCTATTATTAAACTATTCCATTTAAACAACATATTATTTGCATCTCCAACCTGTCTTTTTTTATGTGCATTTTTTCTATAAGATTATTCTCTCCCAAAACCAGAGAATGTATTTAAGTTATTAACATTCTGTATTACATTCTGGATATGCAGGAGGAAAAACAGTTGTCACACTTCTAAGTTCAAATTATTCCTAGTTTTTATCAATGACTGAAATTTTTGTTTTCAATTATTTTTCTTTATGTGTCTGAATGTTTATGGGAGATTATGCCCAGGTATGTAAGTGACACCAGAGAAAACAGGTTGTCAGAATCCAGAATCGGGATCTCAACATTATTCTATGTTGTCTAGATGAATCTTTCAACAGAGGAGAAAGGCCTTTTAGCTGCACAGCAATCTGTCCAGCCCCTTCGAAATGGCTTTGCAAAATCATCAGCTTCTTCAATAACAACTGCGTTTTCAATGCATGGACTCAACCATTATAGAAATCAAGATCAATATGTAACCTATGCATTTGCTTGGAAAGGTCTTTCAGTTGAAATATTCTGTTTGTTACCATCTTAAACTTCATTTCTGAAGGGGAAATGAACTTTCACATTGTGCTTTAATCTTCACCGAAATAGCCTACTTAATATAATCAAATGGTATATAAGTCTAGAAAAATACATGAAAATATATACATATTAAGAGCAGTCATCATAAGTAGTGACTGCAGAGATGACAAAGTACCTGAAGCTAGGTAATTTATGTTGAAAAGAAGTAATTGCCCTGAAGCTCATGTAGTTAAAAACAAACAAACTAGCAACAACAGCAACAACAACAACAACAACAACACACACACACACACACACACACACACACACACACACACACACACACACAAACTAATCTGGCAGGTTTGGAGTCTTGGAGTCTGAGGAAGGCTTCCTTTTTTCCCCCTTCTGGGTGACATAGACTAAATTTCTTCCAATGATGAAAGGCACAAAAGAAAATGGGAGCAATGTTTTGTAGTCACTTGACAGACAAGCACAGGTGAGTAGAGGACCTACAGTAGTCTCCTCAACTCATTTTGCCAGGTCCTAATGAGTTTATGAGATATTTGCCTCCATGATTTAATAGTGTCACCACAGACTTAACCATTGATGTCCATATGGAGACCAAATTTGAAACTGAAATTTAGGAGATATACTACCATTAGTTCTATGCACCTCACCTTAAAAATTCATCTTCTTCTCACATGTAAGATAGGCTCCCTCCATTGCAGCAAGTGAAGAAATTTTCATGTACGCTATCATCTACTTGAATATCTGAGTCAGAGATGCAAGCGATTGGGGGGAGAGTTCACCATAAGTATTTGTTTCCAGCTATTCATATGTTAGGTTAAACACATTATGTCTTACTAAAATATTACTTGTGGGTCAGGATTAGGGAGTATTTCTATTTGAAAATCAGAAAAAAACAAACAAGCAACCAAACAAACAGAAGTCTCGAAAATTCTAGAAAACATCCCAAACCCAGCAAGGCCAAAACTAATGCACCTTGTATAAGAGCAGTCTTCTGCTTTGTGGCCTTCTGAAAACAAGGGGGACTATGGTGTGTCTTCAAGTGTTGGGAGATTCTGAAGCAAAGCACTGTTTGGAGCTCCCTATGCTCTATATCATGTGTCATTCACCACCAGTAACTCTACATAGTTGGGTTTATACCTTGATAATTAATGTGTTTGTGTGGAGCACTGCCCTCAAATTACTCCTAAGCATTGCTCCATGGTTCATGTTTTTTGAACTCTGTTCCCAGTGGTCCTACTGAATCTTGCTCTCAGAATGGGCCTAGCCCTGGGTCAGTTCTCTCTCTGCTGGGCATTCTGAAATGCAGGTAGCTTTATGTATCCATAATACCTATGCTATAGAGAACACAGAAGGATAAGAGTTTGCTACTTGTGCTTTCTAGAAAGGATATCCAAACTGCTCCTGTATCAAAATAGCACTATCTGCATGGAAAAGGTGTGTGACAGAACAATGCAAGAAACAGAAAGCCCTTGTTTTGTTTTGTTTTGCTTTGTTTTGTTTTTCTTCTAGGCCTGATAGTCTACAGATGATGCTTATCTAACTATACACTGTATTTAACTCATTATGCAATTCTACTTGGAATATAAGAGGGAGAAGGAGGAGAAAAAGGAGCAAGCATGACAGGAACAAAAGCTTTCTGTCCCTTTCGGATTTAAAATGAATATGGTAGACATTGTTTCTTTGTACAGTTTCATATTCTTGCATGATTTGAAAGTAATTTAAATCAATGCTAAGCAGTAAAATGCACGGAAACTACATGTGCAGTAGGCAGGCAAGTAATTTTGTACAACACTAAGCATAGCAGATGTCTAAGGAGAAAATTATGTAACTTCATATTAAGTTCTATGAACGGCATCGTTCAGGAAACTTAGACAATGTCTGTTTTCTATTTGTTGAATTTTAGGGTAGACATGATAAAAAAATGAAAACTTTGTTAAGTTGAAATTAACACCAATTCTGGATTATTGAAGATAAATTTTATGCATGTGCCTTTTAGCAGGGAATTTACATTCCAATTCTCGTTATAAATCAAAAGGAGAACAGCCCAATAATAGACTTCATACATTTAAAGTGGTTAAAATAATTCTTATGCATTGTAAATCCTATGTAATGACGTTTGTTCAAACACAGCCTTTAAGCAATACAGAATTTCATCATGAAAACAAGGCATAGGGATAAAAGAAAAAAACAAATCCATTATTAATATCTCAGTAAAAGAATTAAATAATGCTGTATAAGCACTATGGTATAAAATGTTATTTAGAATATTTTTTCTGAAGGCAGACTTATACTCTTTCAACTTATACAGTGTGTGTGTGTGTGTGTGTGTGTGTGTGTGTGTGTGTGTGTGTGACACATGTACATGGGTACCTACAGAGACAGGAAGGGGACATAAGAACTCCTGAGGTTGTAGATATAGTTGATTGCTATCTTTCTGATATTAATGATGGTAACAAAATGTAGGGAATCTTGAAGAGACTCAATTGTTCTTAACTCCTCACCATCTCTCTGGTCTACTATGTTGTTTTCATCTTTGTACATGCACAGCATATATTTACGTATTTGTTCCTGAATGTATCTGCACCTGAAATTTATAACAAACATAAGTATGTGGATGAATGGTATATTGAGGGAAGGAAGTTTGGATGTTGACATGTTTTTCCCAGTGCTCTTTCACAATAGAAAATGATATTTTCTTAACTGCTAGGAGCACTGTTAAAATAACATCCAGCTTTGGTCTTCCTGTGTGACTTTCTGGGATGCAGATGGTAATTTTCCCAAGCCAGAACCCTTCTTACCACAACCTAAAGTCTGTGACTGAAGGACAAGAGTATTTGTTATCCTGTTCTTTCCTAAACAAGGGCCCAGGCACATAGAACTACCTCTCTGTGTTGATTAAACGTTTTCACAGGGTATTAAATCCATTCCAATTTCCTGTTCTACTGCGTCCTTTTACTTCAAAAAAGTTGCACAAAGGAGCTATCTCTATCCAATATCTGCAAATTCTTTTTTGTTGTAAATTCTGATTCTTAGGAAATCTAAGCTGGCATGATATGAAATAGTTTTCAGTGGTACGTCAGAGAGCCTTTCACACAGTAGATATGGAAGATGAAAAATTAAGAGGTGCCTAGATCACAAAATTCTAGATGTGTCCAGCATGTGAAATGGGCTGCAGCTGGATATATTTCACTTTTGATATAAAGGGAAAAAGTTAGGAGAATTGCTTTTGTCAGTGGTGAGCATGAAAAACATCATATCAGAAGGACAGGTTAGAAATGTTAGTCAGTAAGAGAAGAAAAGGATATACAAGAACACTGAAACAATGCTTCACTCTCCTGGAGTTTGGAATAATTATAAAGCTGAAATTTTATGCAAAACAGACAAAGGGTTAATTATATACAATGGATTCTCACTAGCAATATTAATCACACTTAAGTGGCTTCTAGTTCAGTGCTACATAGAAGAAACTCAGTGGTATTTTTATTAACATTTTTTCTTATATTGCTTGTTTGGCCTGTTTGTCTCAAAGTGTTTTGCTAATATGTTATGTTTTCTGATTTTTTTGTTTTTATGGCCATTTGCTTGTGGTTTTTTGTTTGTTTTTAATTATGATTTGCAGCTTTGTGCAGTGGCAGTATCGTAGCCAATAAGGTTTATCCAAGGCACGATTATTGCTAATTGAAAACTTTTCCCAATTATGATTTGCTTGGTTTTTGTTGTTGTTGTTGTTTGTTTGTTTTGTTGCATGTGTTTGCCTGTTTGAGTCTAAAGAGAGACAAAGGGTATGGAGTTGAGTTGGTGCGGATCTGGAAGGAGCTGGGGGAGGGGAAACCATGATTAAAATATAGTATATGCATCTCCAAGACACTGAACCCTGTAGAAAAAGATCAAGAAAGAAAGCAGAAAATATATGTCTATATGCTTGACTCACAGTGAATAATGTCTTTCTTGAGTAACAGGATTGAGATAGCTTGTGTGCTCTGGATGGACCCTTCAAAATCACAACTTCTTATAATGACAATGACTGTCTGCCATTTACAATCTCTGTTGTCAGCTTATGGGAAGGAAGCAACAGATTTCCCATTAACTTTCAAGGTAGAGAGTCAAAAGTTAAAACACACAAAATACATAAATGAGACCAGTTTTCATTATGCTAATAGTCATGTATGTGGGTATCATTAAAAGAAATAGCTACTTACTCTAATTTTATTTCACCTTAGGGGCCTGAGTCTACACAAATGTAAAACAAGATTTAATATGGTTTCTGTTAAGTGAATAGATAAATGAATTAATCTTTAAGTTTCAAAACCAATTTTGTCTTTATTGCCTACCTCTTAGGTCTTACTAATTAACATACACTTTTTGAAACTCCCTGTTTCTTAAAATATGTGGGTAAAAAGGATATCAGTTTACTTGAGATTTTTATGCTGAAGACTATAAAGATATTATCCACAAAAAGGTTTTGCTCATGTAGGGGTAAACTTATATTTAATTCTTTTTCATTATATTTATACTCTTTGGTTGTTTTTCTTTCTTGAATTTGTCAGATAAAATAAATTTGACCTAGTAGAAAGTAAATAGAATGGTTTATTAATGTCTCATGGCTTGAAATCTGTTCTTTGAATGCAGACGTGCTTGAGAGGAACTATACCATGTCCTTTATTACTTAGCAAAGTGATTGAGAAAACACAGGGTACATGATTACATTAATAAGGATTTATTTCTTGAAATTTTTACTCAAAATTATTAATATGGAAGAACTTTACTGCAGACTCTATAAGTACAAATATTATAATCTTCAATATCATTAAAAATGCATATAAAAACCATTTTGAGATTATATCTCAATCCAGTGTTTATCAAAAAAACAAATTATAAAAAATGTTGGTGATGTTGCAAAGAAAAAAACTGTTATTTGAACAAAGGCTTCATCATTCATATGTCCCCATAACGTCACATAATGAGCAATTACAATAGAGTCTACAAACAATATGAAACCTATGTAAGTATAATTGGCTAAAACAAGGTAGAGAAATCAAGTTAGCCACATAGAGAATTATAATTCAAGAAATATTCCTGAGTGTTCACTTAAATTAAAACTAAGTCATTAATCAACTTTATAATCCATGACATGTACTGAAGCTAGAATGAGATGGATTTAATAAAGCCAGCTATAATGTATGGTTTGTGCTTCATTGTCTGAACAATTTTATTTATGCTTCTGAATAATGAATAAAATCTAAATAATAAAGCATGACTTTTATTAATAGTTACCGTGTGGCGAGTTCTACATATATGTCGCTTTTGAGATTACAATGGGTGAGATATACTTGAAGGAAAGATTCCTCTAGGACCTGCACAATTCAAAACAATGATTTTTAAACTTCACCATAGCTCAAAATCATCATACTTGATTGTTAAACAAGAAACTTAACTTCACCCCAAGATGTCTAACGGATATAATATTAATTCCCAAATTGGTGTTTGTAACATGTTGCAAGGAAGGGTATGCTGATACAGTTCCACAGACACACTGTAGAAAACACTTGTTTAAAATGAGTTTTAGCCTGGTATTGGTGGCACACACCTTTAATCTCAACATGCTAGAGGCAGAGGCAGGTGGATCTCTTGTGTTTGAGGCCAGCCTGGTCTACAGAGTATGACACGAGACAGTTATGGCTAAACGGAGAAATCTGATCTCAAAATCTACCCTCCGAATTTTAAAACGAGTCAATACACATTGTACACATTGGTTCATCAGAGGTTCCAAGAAGCGTTTAACACACGCTTAAATGGTATTAGACACCATTTGAGAATTCCTGTATCCTCATATCCAGAATGCCTTCACATGGAGTTGTTTTAATAGGAATTCTACATTTCTCTGATGCACTATGGCGTTTGGATCTACATTCCTTTTTATTTGTTTTTTTTTTGAACTTCCATGTCCTAATACAAGTCTGTATAATGTTTATGGTTCCCTCCTATATGATTCTTATAGTTCTCATTTGCTTGACATTGTATTGCTTCTTCAAAATCAAACAAATTGCCACTTTTTGTACCATTTCATTGCCTTACTAGGGAGTTTAATTACTACATTTATTTTCACAACAGCCATTACTTTACATCTTTGCTACCAACAAAAGCTAAAATTACAGGAAAAAAAAGAAGAGAAGAAATATTTTCGTCTTCAACGTAAGTTTAGGACGTAATCAGCATTCAGGAATATACTGCTTCAGGCTAAAAACATGGAAGGACACAGATTTGCAAACTGTGCAAACTGGACTATAGTTTTGCAAAGCAGAAAGGCTTCCTTTCTGTATTTAGAATCACTGAATTACAGACACACTTCTGTTGTTGAATGAACACTTGAGAATTTTGTTGTGAGAGAAAACTGTTTTCTGCAAGTAGCTTTTAATGAATTTAGATATGCAACAGACACGCTTCAGTATCTCTTTGACCTTTTCAGAACTTCTAGATAATTTTCAAAGCATTGAATGGTCTATTTAGAGAGTATCTGAGTCTTCGTTTGCCAGTTTTTCCCATTTGTTTAATTGTAGCATCTGTCGTCTCAGAAAACATCTGTTCTCTATTAACTCTTTGGAAAGACACTTTGAAGGGTCATAAGGATCAGAGCTGACATATACCTAGAGATATGGCTTGAAAGACTTCCTTATTGGATTCTAGTGTGGTATGTTTCCAAAGATGTTTTAGTTATGAGCATCTATAGCTCAAAGAGCCTATGTGGATTTTAACCAAAGTGCAGCCATGAATATAAAGAAGTAGATATATTTATACAATATTATGCTCTTTCACATTTCATTTCTCATATTATTATAGGGATTCTGACACTTAATAATATTTCTTTACTTTCTTACCTTCCTAATTTTTAATTGAGATGGGAAACAAAACACAGCAGGGAACCACATAAGGACAGGAAGTGTAGAAGGCAATTCTTGATCATAAGAAATGACACACCTAAACCTTTCAAATTAGAAGAAGGTCACTTTGGGCACATATTGGTGCTGCAAATCACTCTTCTTTTTGTGGTTTATAACTATTGTCTATGTAATTTTTCAAATAAAGGTTGACTAATGGAGGGAGACATGAGAAATATACATTAAATAAATCTGATATTCAAAATTAAGAGAAACGATGCACTAAATTGTGTACTAAGTTCTAGACTGGCATATTTAATAGCCTCACACTAGTTATAATGTGTTAGCTTGGAAATCACTGTCCTTTCTGATAAATTGGCACTGAGCTCTGCACTTAGAATTAATTGAGTAAGTTCAAGCTATCCCTTGCACTCAGTCTGTTAAGAGAGATTCTTGTGAGTGTTTCTGAACCAAAGCTGGAGGTCAATATCCTTCAGAATTTAACTCCTAAATCCTAAATGGAAAAGCAAGAAGTATTATTACTGACAAGTCTCAATTTCAAAATAGATCTTAACAGTTAGATGCCCTAAGTCCATTTTGAGTTCTCTATGGCATTGTGGCACAAATATATATATATATATATATATATATATATATATATATATATATATATATATATATATATCAAGGATAGATATGAACCAATGGTAAAGTGGAAATGAGGGCATCTCAAAGAATTAATTCATCTAAACACTTCATGTCCCCACTCAGACACAGCTGAGTAGATTTAAAACATTCATGGTATTCTAAATGGGTTATGGATGTATGCAAATGGTATGTGAAGTAAGTTTTTCAGCACAAACAGGGATGCAGTGTAAATGAGTAAACTGAAAGAGAGAAGGAGTTCCAAACTGGAGACGTGTGTGTTTAAAGTGGGGCATCATCATTTACTGTTTATTGGTATGGTAGGCCAAACATCACAGGTGGGTGCAACGAGCTAATTTTATTTGAGATAATGTACAGTTGTACATCACAGAGCAATCATTTGATAAGTGGAAGATCCATAAAATGCTATGCTCCTGAGAATATTTGGCCTAGTGACATTTTAAACATAAGTGTGTGTTTGCCTGCCATGCTGTCTGATAATGATGCTAATCATTAACAAGAAGATTCTCAGAATATTGTTAAAGACATGCATGGTTATATAATAAAATATTTTAGAAACTATACATAATTAAGTAATTTCCTTATTTAAAATGATTTACTTGAAAATATTAATGTATGTATTTCAGTACAAGAGAGTAGTCCCAAATGAACGTAGAATGTACGATTTCTGGACATGATTAAGCTAGAAGAACACAGTGGTTAAATGAAATGTGGGAATATTTTGGTTTTCAGAGGCCAAAATCTGTTCTCTTTGTATCTTTTCTACTCCACCAACTTTGATAGTGGTTGGAAGAGCATCCCAGACCTCTTTGCTGTTGGCCTTTGTACTGGAAGCTTTCCATGGAGATCTCTGGCCTGGCAGGTTGTGAGGGTTCAGGTAAAGGGGAGAGAACTCAAGCAGGGAGGGGCAATCTCTTCTGCTGCTGCAGCTGCTCGCCTCTGTCTCCACTCCTGCTGCTTCAGTTGCTCTAAGACAGCCAGCAAGAGGCTGGCTAGCCCATGAGGGGTGCGGGGGATCTTCAGCAGCAATTTCAGGAGAGCAGATCTTTTCCTCAGGCAACAGTGTTGTAGCTCTTCTGACAGAAGCTCTCAGACAACAAAGTAGTTCTCTGCAGACTTTTAAGACTTCTACATAGGATTCTTATATACAGTTTTGGGATGAGTCAGGGTCTGACAGTAGGTACTTCCTTTTCCTTGGTCTGAGAGCTTGGGAATACCTCATCTAACTGTGGGAAGGGTTGGTCAGGGTCTGACAGTAGGTACTTCCTATTGGCTTGGTTTGAGAGCTTGGGAATACCTTATCTACACACACACACACACACACACACACACACACACACACACACACACACACACACACACGGGATGGCCACAAGCCTCTCTACAGGGGCTGGGGGGTGTGTCTACTTGAAAGGGACCTGGACTCCTGGGAGTTTAGGGAAATGCATACTGTCCCTTTCAGGGTCATTGGGGTTTTGACCTTTTTTTGACCAGGAACCAGGATACCTTTTACAGTCTACTGCCCCGCACTTTGTTATTCATTAGTGATAGATGTCCCGTAAATGCCTTTGGCATTTTGTTCTTTTCATCAAAATTTGCGTTCTTTCTATTACCTCCATATATCTCACAGGTAAATCCTGAAATGACTCCTTAAGCTGCTAATTGTATAGCATTTCATGCCTTGTCTTCTGTAGTCTTTCAATATCAACTTCTACTAACCCTTCACCAGCAACATTTTGTTGATCCAACCTCTTCACATTGTCTCTGCAAAAGAAACTAGGCTTGCCCCCCCCAAAAAAGATAGCCCTGTGGGTCTTTTAAATAGTTCCCTATTAATAAACAAAAAGTTTGCTTTTTGTGTTCAATTTGAGGAATGGAGATTTATGAAGGAGAAAATGCAGGCATGACCTAGAGGCCAGCCTACCTGCCTCATTGTTCTTCTACTAAGAAAGCAGGGCACACCATACTCCTGGATCTTCCCAGGAGTCACAACACTAAATTCTAAAGTAACTGATAAGCCTGTAGTTGTCTTGCTGAAGAATCTGCACCATCCTTGTCTCCTTTTATGTGCTTCCTCCTTATAGAGACCATAGTAGTATGAATGCCCACTATCTAATTCAAGGTAATGTGCTAACCAATCACAGTTGCTAGGATTCCACTGTATAAGTGATAGCTCGTGTGCAGTAAAGGAGACACTGTCCCCTGAAACCATCCTCTGAATACTTTACTTCCACAGCCTTTACACTTAGGCTTCACTCTGCTGTTTTCTTGGGGGACGCCCTGGAAATGGCATCAAATTTAGAGTTTACGCTAATGACCTGAGAGATTCAATTATTCACGTTGGGCCCTTGAGACAATTTCTCAGTGTGTTTCAGTAAGGGGCCTCATGACAGGATCATAGATCATTTTAGCATGAGATCTGGCCAGAGGAAATGAGTATTTAATTAGAGAGGCAAAGCTTTGAGCCCGATTCTATCATTCCAACCTTTGAGGATGGGAACAATTTGAAGATGGAGTTTACATCTGTGCCCCGTGATGCAACCCAGTCATATCGATGTAATGAGAACCCAGTAACTGCACACATCAGAGGCCAACTGAGCTTCCAGGATAGAGGTTGCATTGGTGTGCAAGGAGTGTGATCCCACTTAGCCCTCCCTAACTCATGGAGGAAGGAAAATGAAGATCTGCCTATGCGGACACTGAAAGACTTTCTCCACTATATCATCTTTGAAAGAGTTCCTGGTCTGTATTTTGGTAACAGACCTTAATATCTATAAGTCTATTGAATGATGTGAGTTGATTGCATAAGCTTAGGAGCCTGGGAGAGAGGGGAAAAAAACCTGGAAAAGATAACCATTCATGATAAAGGGAACAGGCAGAGCAATCCTCAAGCTGTAGATTGTGTCTGAGAAGAAAGGACATCCTATGGGGAGCGGCACTTAACAGGCAAATCAACACTAAACCTAATGATCAGCAGCAGAGGAGCACTGAAAATGGACTGAATGAACAATCTGCATTTAACTTGAATATAGTCTATACAGGTATCCTGTGTGTCACTCTTTGTCAAATCAAGACAATTTTCAATAGCATCTACCAAAACAAACAGACCTCAACCATCTGAAACAAAATGTCAGTGTCAGCGTGAAGTACAAACCAGGATAGTATCTTCTTACACTATATACTTTGGGTCACTAATAGTTATTCATATGGAGTAACTCCACTCCTTTAAATCCTATTATATATCTATCTATCCATCCATCCATCCATCCATCCACATCCATCCATCCATCTCTATCTATCTATCTATCTATCTATCTATCTATCTATCTATCTATCTATCTATCTATCTATCTATCTATTTATCTATCTATCATCTATCTATCATCTATCTATCTATCATCTATCTATCATCTATTTGTATCATATTTATTTTTGAAGTATTAGAGATTGAATTCAAAGCAACAAGGTTTATGTTAGAGCTATGTTCTGAACCCCAAACTAAATCTGTGATTCTCCTATTCTATGCATTTGTATATTTGCCCCTCAGTTTTCGGAGGGCTCTCCTCCAATAAGCCTGTTATATAGCTTTTGCAGCACATAGACATTTCATCAGTATGATCATCTTTAACATAATTTTTACTTTCTGTACATTTGTTATTCAATTTTTTTTGTTCCATTAAGGCATTTTCATACGTACATGAGAATTTTCATCCTACTTACTGTCATTTTCCACACTCTACTTTGCTATGACTTTATGCTATATTGAATATTATTCATTGCAGTTGTGTATTTGGAAATTAACAGTTCTCATATGAGAGAACATTTGTTATCTTTAGCTCCATGCATTTCTATGCAAATGACACTTTTCCATTACTTGACAGCTGTATGACACATCATTCTTGGTCTTTGTAGCACTTTCTATAGCCTGCCATCAATATATGTGACTTGATTTTATGAGCAGTTCTGTAATAGTCATAGTTATAGGTGTTTCTGTAACGTGTGCTAGTTTTATTCCTTCAAATATAAAGTCATGAATGTTGCAAATTGTTAATATCATAGTTCCATTTTTTTTATTTCTTTAGGGAAACTCCATATTTTATCATGGCTGTACTAATATCCTCTCTATGTAAATTAGCCTCCTGTTTTAACCAGATATTTGTATTTTGTCATATTTTACATGTAATATTTTTTGGTTTTGAGATTATACTACAGTTATATCATTTCTGCCAGTCCTTCCTCCCTCCAATCTCTCCAATGTATTCCTTATGCTTTCCAGTTCATGGCTTCCTTTGTTATTAATTTGTAATACATGAATGTGCATAGATACACATATACACATACATACATATATGTGCGTATATATATATACATATATATGCATAATCTTGTTCAGTCTGTATGCTGTTCATATAGGTATTTTCAGGTTGACTATTTGATAATAGATAAACATTTCATGTGCTTTACCTAGAAAATAGTGTTTCTTCCATTCTTAGCATTCAGTTATTGACAGTTCTTTGTGTAAAATTGAGGCTTTATGATTATTTTATGTGATCATCATTTTAACTGGGATGGATAGAATCTCAATCTACTTTTGAATTACACAAAATTAGACTAAACATGTTAAACATATTTTCCCAAGTTTGTCAACTGTTTGAATATTTTAACTTAAATGGCATCCATATGGTAAAAATGGAATCTTTACTTGGACAGCTTATTTGTTGATTGGACATTATGTTCTTTTGATGTTTGCATTTTCTGTTTTATGTTGTGAATATTAATCACCAGTTATATAAATAGCTGGCAAATATTTTCTACCCATATTATGATTTGCTATGTTAATCGTTTTCTTCACTTTTTAAGCATCCTTATTAATAATCATAGTAATAATAAAATCTGATTAATAAAATTAATAATAACCTAATATTTTAATATTTTTAAAATATCATGCTATTAAACATATGATCCAGTCTTATAATTAGTATCTCTTGTTTTTCTGCTCATTTTTATGGTAGGAAATCTAAGGCTACCACAGAATATAAAGTATTATGTAGAAGAACTTTCACCATTCATAATTTCTGTTTCTGAATTTCAAGGTTTCTTCTTCTACAAACTTGATTAAGTTCTTTCCTGTTTTAATAAATAATCCATTAGATAGCTATGGTCTTTCCATTTTTGTCTTTCTTTTGGATGGAAGGATATATTTTGGTAGACAGTGTGAGGTGGTACTATTCATTACAGGCAGAAGGTATTAGAAGCAAGGGCATGATGTCACTTTTAGCGTCTGAAATAGGAGGCAGAAATCAATGAATGTTGAGGCCTCTAGGGTTTCTTTCATTTTTATTTAGTTTACAAACTCAAAACAGGGGAATTGCAGACAATAGTCATGTAGATTCTATGCTCTTAAATGTCTCTAAAAAATGTCATCACAGTCACACATGTAAGAAAGTACCACCAAATATATTGGCTAAAAATTTGTAAAACTGGTTATATTATGTTTGAATGTTTTGAGGTTTACTTGGAATATTTTTAATTTGGAATAGGCTTGCCTAGAATACATTGCTATAGGATCATCTCTGAGTTATTGGCCTTATACACCTCTTGGCTTTGGTCTGTTCTGAGTTTTACTTGGCCTGAACTTTATTTTGAAGCCAGATTGAATGGACTTTCTTCAGAGGTAAAGATACTGATGATATAGACGTAGATAATATTGGGTGTAAAGAAAATGTCAGTTTTCCTAAAACTAAAAAGGAAATATAACTGCTCAAAAGAAAATTGATTTCTACTCAATGTTTTTATACTTAACATAATAGATACCAGTTAGAAATGTTATGTGGCCATAGGCTCATTTCTAAGATATAATAAAACAATGACAGATGATTGCAATGGGGTTAATATTATCTTTCATCAACCTCTAGCCCATAAAATCGGTGATTTTGTTGTAAGATGATTCTTCTATCTTCTTAGTCATAAAAGGCATTACGGAGTTAAGTTCATTTCCAGTGTTTTTGAGGTGACACAGGAGCTAATGTTTCTATGACATAAGTAGTTTGTTACCTCCAAAATCTAGCAAATAGGTTCTATTTCTGATCCTTCCAGTCAACACACATCAAAGCCAGGCCCAGCCAGCCTTTCTGTATATATTCTTTTCCCTGGCTTCTTTTTGGGGATTGACGTATAATGAGAGCATCAGAGGAGGTCATATATTCATGACCTTGTGAAGTATAGCTCATAATGCTGAAATGTCACAGCTGGGTAAAAATGGCAAGCATCATTTTCTCATCCTGACATTTTTCCACATCATAACTCACAGGTACTTCATTAAAGACCAAAAATGAAAGAGAGTAATAAGACTATATTGACAGCCACAGTAAATAAAATTAAGTCTATGTAATATATTTGAGGTTGGATCCTGACATTAAGATTTAGGATTTGACATTTGAATATCTAGATATTAATCATCAAAGTATTTCCAATTATGCAATAACCATACACAGAGAAAGAAAAAAGAAAATAGTTACAATTTGGCCTGTTATTAACCATAGTGGTGTTGGGAAACAGAAAGGACATAAACCTCTTTTATCCAATCTATATTTGTTTAATAGTAAATTATAAATGGTGCATGCATACATGTAAAGAAATATAACCTAAATAAGGAGAAATAAATATTAGAGTTGGAACCAAATTAGGCATCAGACAAAAGATATAATTTCATTATTTATTATTATATTTCTAGCAGTATTTCTGTCACATGTACTATTGTGATTTCTAGTGCTATTTTTGTTCCTTTTATTTCTGATAGAAACCTCCAAATTACATTTGACTGGATATTTCACCATTATTTAACACATTCTTAAAAATTATATACTTTGGTAAAGTTCTCAACTCCACCCTTAGTCTGTAACTCTTCACTCAGTAAAATCAGGGTGACATGAGGCTTACTAGACAGAACCTCATTTTCACAACTCACAGTGACATTTCTTTCTACTGAGCTTCTCTTGAAGGATATGACTTGACAGGAGCAAGTCATAGAAAAGGATTTGGGAATTTTCCTTAAGATTTTATTCACTAAAAAATGAAATTGATGATGTATTTATGTTGACATCATTGAAAGTTAGGATATGGTAGATGTTCTAAAGCTGCCAAAATAGCATTTTCCCCTTGGCACACAGCATACATGCATGTACAAACACACACACGCATACACACACACACACACACACACACACACACACACACACATAATATGTTGCAGTATTTCTATTGAGAGATATAGTCTGATTACTTGAGCAAGAAAAATTCTATATATAAAGATATAAACTAAATAGTGACTCACTGAAAAATAAGACGTGTTCACTCAACAGTATATACTTTCTCATTCCACATGGTAATTCAATGGAGGACTTTTGCTATAGATAACTACTAGAAAGGAATGTTCTTCATATATGTGCTCCAGCCTATTGGCTTTTCTGTTGCCTTCCTAACATTCTTCTCCATCTGCCAAGCTGAGCTACATGATTATGGAAATATTTTTGCTAAGGATGAAGAATAAAAAAGTGTTCTTGGATAGTTGCATTGGTTTTGTGTAATTCCTTACCCCTTTCATTTTCATAGACAAAGTATGTTTATGCAAATAGATTTCATTCATTTTATGTTTGGAATTATAATATAGTTACAGTATTTTTCCCTTCCCTCTTCCCTCCAAGCCTCCCATAAACCCCTTTCTACTTGCCTTCAAACACATGGCCTTTTTATTCTCTTACTTCTGAGCATTTGCTTGGCACATGTTGTCAGAAAATGCTATCAGCCCTCGCATATGGTCTTCAGCTTTTATAAGTCACACAGATATGTGTAAGTCTTTCCTCTTTAATGTATCTTCAACGTTTACAGACAGATTCAAATTGCTAATCAGGGAGTGAATCTTTATGTTTCAACTTACAGTATCGGAGGAATCCCGATTCTTCACATCTGCCCCAACATGCTTCCTCAACTATCCCAAACAGTGCCAGCAGCCAAGATCAAGACTACAAAAAGAAGAGCATATGTGGGAGAATGGCATTTTCACATTCAAGCCCAGGAGGGCTTCGCTTTTAATTTTGTCATAAATTTGCTACTTTCTAGGAAACCTAAAAAGAATCACACTTAAATTTATCAATATATCTCTCATGGTTATGTTCTCTTGATTTTAATTCAATTTAATTTTATTACCTATTTATTTACTTACTTACTTACTTACATTTTAGACTCCAGATAATACACCCCTCACAGTCCACCCTCCGACTGTTCTACATCCTATACCTCTTCCCCTCACCCCATGTCTCCATGAGGATGTCCCCATCCCACCCACCCCAACAGAATTCTTTCTGCTGACCATCAGGACTTCAGTCCTTTTCTCCCACCCAATACCAGATCATGTTTCCCTCTCCACCAAACCCTGTTCCCTTTCCCTCTCAGGTCCCTCCCTCTCCTCCCCCTCGTGGATGCTTTCTTCTGCCTCCCAAGTGGGACTGAGGCATCCGGCTTAGGTCTTTCAGTTTGTTGAACTTTTTGAGCTCTGTAGTCTGTATCTTGGGTACAATATTCTGTACTTATCTTTTTTGTTAATATCCACTTATTAGTGAGTTTATACCATGCATCTCCTTTTGGGTCTGAATTACCTCACTCAGGATGATGTTTTCTAGTTCTACCCCTTTGCCTGCAAAACTCAGGATGTCCTCATTCTTAATATCTGAGTAGCATTCCATTGTGTAAGTAAACCACATTTTGTGTATCCATTCTTCTATCGTGGGTCATCTGGGTTGTTTCCAGCTTCCGGCTATCACAAATAAGAGCACTATGAGTACAATGGAAGAACCCCCTGTGGCATGGTGGGGCATCTTCTGGGCATCTTCCCAAGAGTGGTACTGCTGGGTCTTTAGGTAGATCTATTTCCAATTTTCTGAGGGACCTCTAAATTGTTTTCCAGAGCGGTAGTATCCATTTGCAATCCCACCAGTAATGGAGGAGTACTGCTCTTTCTCCACGTCCTCACCAGCATGTGTCACCTAAGGTTTTGATCTTAGCCATTCTGATTGCTGTAAGGTAGAATCTCAGGGTCGTTTTGATTTGCATTTCTCTGATCACTGAGGACTTTGAACATTCCTTTAGGTGCTTCTCAGCCATTCGAGATTCCTCTGTTGTGAATTCTTGGTTTAGTTCTGTACCCCATATTTTGATTGGGTTGATATTTTTTGGTGGTGAGCTTCTTCAGTTCTTTATATATTTTGGATATCAGCCCTCTATTGGATGTAAGGTTAGTAAAGATTTTTTTTCCCAATCTGTAGTTTGCTGATTTGTCTTATTGACTATGGCTCAGCCATTAAATGCTAGATTTACCACCAAAAATAAGAGTTTGTCTGTTTGTTTATTTATTTACATTCCAGCCATTGTTCCCCTGTTCTGGTTCCCATCCATAGTTCCTCACCCTATTCCCTGTCCCCTGTATCCTCTGCGAATGTGCTCCCCTTGACCCGGCCTCCCTTTCCCTGGGGCCTCAAGTCTCTTGAGGATTAAGCTCCTATTCTCCCACTGAGGCCAACCTAGGCAGTCCTTTGCTATGCATGTATCCAGGCTTCAGACCTGCCCATGAATGCTGCCTGTCTGGCTGCTCAGTCTCTGGGAGCTCCCTGGTCCAGGTTAGTTGAGACTGCTGGTCCTCCTGTGGGGTCGCCCTCCCCTTTAGCTTCTCAATCCTTCTAATTCAACATAGGGGTCCCTGACTTCAGTTCAGTGGTTGGGTGTAGGTATCAGCCTTTGACGCAGTTGGCTGCTGATAGGGCTTCTCAGAGGACAGCCATGCCAGGCCCCTTTTGGAAAGCACATTGCATATTCATTATTTAATTATTAAAATTCTGCCCATAAATTTACTATAAATGCATTGCAATGCTATTTCATATTTTAAAATCTTTGCTATCCTTTGGGTATATGTTTGCCTATTTATATAAATATTGTTGTCCATTTATTGTGCCCTGATTAGCTTGATCATTTTACATGATCATTATTATTTATTTACTTCTGTGTGTGTGTGTAAAGTGCATAAGATCTATGCTTAAGTCTTTTTCTCTTCTATTTTATGTATGTATGTGCATCTTCATGTGAGCACATATGTATGCAAGTACCTGTGCAAACATGTGCACATGTGTATGTTAACAGAAGTCAACCTCGGGTGTTGTTTCGAGGGAGCTGTCTTTCTTCTTTACCTACTAATTTTCAATGGCATTCTATCATTAAGCAAATTAGCATTAATATGCAGATTTTTGGTAGATAAGTTGTTACATTGGCTCAAAGTAAAATAGTTTTCATTCATTTACTCCAAATGCCAGCATCTGCTTTCTGTAATAATATGCTGAATAACTCTTCCCTCTAAAGTGACATTTCACAGAATTTATCTCTCTCCCTTCACCTTTACCTTCTCTTTTACCCTCTACCTTCATTTCTAAGAAAGACATATTTCTTCACTTTCTGGTGTAAACAATTATTAAAAGTAATCAAACTATTATTCCAAAAGGATGGAATTATAATTGTATGTCAACCACTACTTTTGAATATTTCATAGAATGTATTTCAAAGACATCAGATGACTTTGAAAGGATTCTAGCTATTTTTTAAATTTTTCAGTGGAATTGATTCTAGAATTTACATATACCAATGTACTTTATAGTTTGTATTTCTCTGTAGTTTTGCTGTGAAGGATATTGGTTTAAAATTATAATTAAAATCATTGTTTTGTGTTTAAAACACATTTTATATACTTGATTTTATATTATCCTTATAGCATCTAGTGGCTTGGTTTCATTTTAGGGACTTGATTTTATTTTATATTAATTTTCAATATAAATTTATTTAAGAATTTATATTACTTACAAATAACATTGTATTTATAAATATGTATAGTAATATATGTTTAAATAATATTCTTACACAATAAAAACAATTTTAATTTGTTTATTTAGAATTATAAAAACAGGCAATTTAAAGAATAACGATGCCCACATTGAGAGATAAATTGACTATTTTGAATTATTTTTATAACGGAAATCATATTTCATACCTTTTGTTTGCTAAAGCATTAACATTGATGAGTTCTAATTTTCTCTACTGCAAGAAATACAACTATTCTTTGTCATAAATTGAGTGGTAGTTCTCAGACTGTGTCTTCACATACAAATCCCTAGAAATTTAAAATTGACTTTGAGACAGGGTCGTTATTTTTAGGTGATATCCTGAATCAGTGGGTGGGCTATAAAACTAATGTTAGGTGTAAGAGACAACACAGGAAGGAGGCACTGATGTAAAGCAGGAACAGAAGTTTGGTGGTGCTATATAAATCAAAGAACCCAGAAGACTCAAGGCAATAAAGACTTTATTCTCAACAGGAACAAACCCCTGATAAAATTTGATTTCAGACTTCTGGTTTGCAGAACCATAAGTTAATAATTTCTAGTTATTTTAAGTCAGTTAGTTTATGGTAGCTCACAAAACAGCTGGAAGGAATGGTGATAAAGAAATATACATATATTTGTTTATATTACATATGCCTACAGTTTTATATATATACATATATATTAATGTCCTTTTTAATTTATATGGTTATCTCATTTCTAAAGAGTGACAATAATTACTACCATGTACCTCTGATTTGAAGAATGTATGAATGAATTAGGAACATCATGTATCTTAACTGTCTAAAATCTACCCTCCTTATAACATTGTTTGATGATAAAATCACCATGTGGGAATTATCATTGCATACCACAGACTACAGCCGCAGCTCCTTAATAAGAATAGTACATTGCACAGAATTCATGTTTCTTCAATTACCAAGAATGACAGTGTTTGCAGGTGAAAATAAAAAGTACAAGAAAAACAAGGAAATACACCAATTTAGAAAAAGTGGGACATATTCCAAGTGATGGTTCAGGAAAAAAATAAAGCTTCAACAATAAAATGGAATGGAATAAAATTAAGACTCTACTACAAATTAAACGCATTGTGGTAGATTAACGTCCAACCCATTGCAGGAAAGCTACAAAGTTAAGTCTGCTTTAACTGATTTGTGTGAGAGTCAAACAGCATTTACCTGTTCGATATTAAATGTAAGAGAATGAATTATGTTATATGATGCTATTTTTTCTTAAACAAGAGAAAATAACAAGTTATCTATGAAAGGTTAAAATTGGTTTGACTTATCCAAGCAAGTGAAAGATCCTTGTCAAGTTATCAAATCTCGGAAGAAAGAAATCAACATCTCAAAAATGGAAAGATCTCCCATGCTCATGGATTAGCAGGAGTAATATAGTAAAAATAGCCATCTTGCTGAAAGCATTCTACAGATTCAATGCAATTCCCATCAAAATTTCAACTCATTTCTTCATACAAATAGAAAGAGCAATTTGCAAATTCACTTGGAATAACAAAAAGCCCAGGATACAGAAAACTATTCTTAACAATAAAAGAACTTCTGGGGGAATCACCAACCCTGATCTCAAGCAGTATTACAGAGCAACCTTGATAAAAACTGCATGGTATTTGTACAGAGATAGGCAGGTAGATCAGTGGAATAAAATTGAAGACCCACAAATAAACCCACACATATATGGTCACGAGATCTTTGGCAAAGGAGCTAAAACCACCCAGTGCAATAAAGATAACATTTTCAACAAATGATGCTGGTTCAACTGGGGGTCAGTATGTAGAAGAATATAAATTGATCCATTCTTATCTCCTTGTACAAAGCTTAAGTCCAAGTGGATCAAGGACTTCCACATAAAACCAAGTATACTGAAACTAATAAAAGAGAAAGTGGGGAAGAACCTCAAACACATGGGTACAGGGGAAAGTTTCCTGAATAAAACACTGATGGCTTATGTTATAAGATCACCAATAGACCAGTGCAACCACATAAACTTGCAAAGCTGCTGTAAGGACACTGTCAATAGGACAAAACGGCAACCAACTGATTGGGAAAAGATCTTTACTAATCCTTCACCCGATAGAGGGCTAATATCTAATGTATACAAAGACCTCAAGCAATTTTAGTCTAGAGAACCAAAAACCATATTGAAAGATGGGATATGCATGGCTCCAGCTGAATATGTGGCAGAGGATGGCCTTCTTGGGCACCAATTGGAGAAGAAGTCCTTGGACTTGCCAAGACTGGATTCCCCAGTTTAGGGGAATGCCAGGGCAAGAACTGGGGGGGTTGGGGAAACACCATTATAGAAGAAGGGGGAGGGTGATGAGATAGGGGACTTACGGACAGGAAACCCAGAAAGGGAATAACATTTGTAATATAAATAAAAAATTCTAACAAAATAAATAAAAATGGGGTACAGAACTACATAAAGAGTTCTCAAGTGAGGAATATTGAGTGGCTATGAATCATCTAAAGAAAATTTTAACATATTGAGTCATCAGGGAAATGCAAATCAAAACAACCCTAAGATACCACCTCCCACCAGTCAGAATGGCTAAGATCTAAAACTTGGGTGACAACAGATGCTGGCAATGATTTTTAGAAAGAACACTCCTCCATTGTTGGTGGGATTGCAAGCTGGTACAACCACTCTAGAAATCAGTCTGGAAATTGGAAAATTGGACATAGTGCTAAATGAGGACCCAGCTATACCACTCCAGGGCACATACCCAAAAGATGCTCCAACATATAACAAGGACACGTGCTCCACTATGTTCTTTGCAGCCTTATTTATAGTACCCAGGAGCTGGGAAGAAGCCAGATGCTCTACAGAGGAATGAGGTATATCTATACAATGGAGTACTATTCAGGTATTAAAATCAATGAGTACATGAAATCCTTAGGCAATTGAATGGAACTAGAAAAAATCATCCTGAGTGAGGTAACCCAGTCAAAAAAGCACACAAATAATATGTACTCACTGATAAGTGGGTATTAGCCCAAAAGTTTAAAACACCCAAGGTACAATTTCCAGAACCTACGAAGCCTAAGAAGAAGTAAGACCCAAAATGTGGAAGCTTCAGTCCTTCCTAGAATACTCCCAGGAGGTAATATGGAGACAAATTGTGGAGTAGAGACTGAAGAAAAGGCCATGCAGAGACCTCCACCAAACCCAGACACTATTGTGGATGCCAAGAAGTGCTTGCTGGCAGAAGACTGATATGGATTTCTGCTTAGAGGCTCTGCCAGAGCCTGACAAATATTAAGGCGGATGCTTGCTGCCATCCTTTGGATTGAAAATAGAGTTCCCAGAGGAGGAGTTAGAGAAAGGACTGAAGGAGCAGAAGTGGTTTGCAACCCAAAGGAAGAACAACAATATCAACCAACCAGACTCCCCCACCCCAGAGCTCCCAGTGACTACACCACCAACCAAGAGTACGCATGAAGAAACCCATGGCTACAGCAGCATATAGCAGATGATGGCATTATCTGACATGAATAGAAGGAGAAGCCCTTAGTCCTGTGAAGGCCCAATTTCCAAGTGTAGGTGACTGCCAGGGTTTTGAGGTTGGAATGGATGGGTGGGAGGGGAAGC